>NC_084575.2:31278066-31350566 GCF_033978685.3 Nerophis lumbriciformis
GTATTGGGGTGTTACCATTTAGTGGTCAATTGTACGGAATATGTACTGTACTGTGCAATCTACTAATAAAAGTTTCAATCAATCAATCAATCTTTTCATCATTATGATTCCTATTTTTTTTTAAATACAGAAGGAAAATGACGTTTAGTTCCACTCAGTCAACTTGTATAAATATTTGATTAAAATGCATATTTCCATTGTCACTGTTCTAAAACTAAATATATTTTTTTTAAAATCTCAGTTTTGCTTGATTGATTGAAACTTTTATTAGTAGATTGCACAGTACAGTACATATTCCGTACAATTGACCACTAAATGGTAACACCCGAATAAGTTTTTCAACTGATTAAGATGGTCTGTTCAGGAGCGGGGTTTGTGATGGGTTTTGGCGCACAGATGTTTTGGTGCCACAAATGACATTTTTTGGAGAGGCAACCTTTGCATTTTGTATTTTTTGGAGAGGCAACCTTTGCATTTTGTATTTTTTGGAGAGGCAACCTTAGCATTTTGTATTTTTTGGAGAGTCAACCTTTGCATTTTGCATTTTTTGGACAGCTAACCTTAGCATTTTGCATTTTTTGGAGAGGCAACCTTAGCATTTTGTATTTTTTGGAGAGGCAACCTTTGCATTTTGCATTTTTTGGAGAGGCAACCTTAGCATTTTGTATTTTTTGGAGAGGCAACCTTAGCATTTTGCATTTTTTGGAGAGGCAACCTTAGCATTTTGTATTTTTTGGAGAGGCAACCTTAGCATTTTGTATTTTTTGGAGAGGCAACCTTAGCATTTTGCATTTTTTGGAGAGGCAACCTTAGCATTTTGTATTTTTTGGAGAGGCAACCTTAGCATTTTGTGTTTTTTGGAGAGGCAACCTTAGCATTTTGCATTTTTTGGAGAGTCAACCTTAGCATTTTGTATTTTTTGGAGAGGCAACCTTAGCATTTTGCATTTTTTGGAGAGTCAACCTTAGCATTTTGTATTTTTTGGAGAGGCAACCTTAGCATTTTGCATTTTTTGGAGAGGCAACCTTAGCATTTTGTATTTTTTGGAGAGTCAACCTTTGCATTTTGCATTTTTTGGAGAGGCAACCTTAGCATTTTGTATTTTTTGGAGAGTCAACCTTTGCATTTTGCATTTTTTGGACAGCTAACCTTAGCATTTTGCATTTTTTGGAGAGTCAACCTTAGCATTTTGTATTTTTTGGAGAAGCAACCTTTGCATTTCGCATTTTTTGGACAGCCAACCTTAACATTTTGCATTTTTGGAGAGGCAACCATTCTGAACATATCTTAAATAATATACTGTTCATTATTCGTGCACCATGGCTAGGGATGGATACCAAATCCGGTACTTTTTTGTGAATAAATAACGTACCTTTAAATACCTAAATTAATCATTCGGATTTGTCGCTCACTTTGAGCATTTTAAATTCTTCAACATACCCAATCCGGTATTTTTGATGACTGAAGTGCTGATATCAACCAAACCCTCCTCATCCCACCCCACGGATTGTAAATAATGTAAATAATTCAATGTATATACGCTGATGATTAACTTGTGTGATGATAGTAGGGCTGCAACTAACGATTCATTTGATAATCGATTAATCCGTCGATTATTACTTCGCTTAATCGATTAATAATCGGATAAAAGAGACAAACTACATTTCTATCCTTTCCAGTATTTTATTGAAAAAAAACTCCCAGCATACTGGCACCATACTTATTTTGATTATTGTTTCTCAGCTGTTTGTGAATGTTGCAGTTTATAAATAAAGGTTTATTTAAAAAAAAAAAAAAAAAAAAAAAAAAAAAAAAAAGCCTCTGCGCATGCGCATAGCATAGATCCAACGAATCGATGACTAAATTAATCGGCAACTATTTTTATAATCTATTTCAATCGATTAATTGTTGCAGCCCGAGATGATAGTATATATTTGTACCATGAATCGATTTACGTGGACCGCGAAGTTGAAAAACGTATTGGGGTGTTACCATTTAGTGGTCAATTGTACGGAATATGTACTGTACTGTGCAATCTACTAATAAAAGTTTCAATCAATCAATGGTAAAAAAAAAAAAAAAAGTTCCTTTAAGGTTATGGTTACTTTCTCATTCTACAAACTAGTTAAAAAAAGTATCTGTCCATTTTATTTACTTAGTGTTGGAGCGCTGTGATAATTAGCCACAAAAAGCAAAGCAAAAAAAACATTATAATTTGGCAAGTTCCGGTTAGGACCGGATGTCACGTGATTGCAGCAATCAAGAAGCATTAACCAGGTGGGTTCAATTCGCGCCTCTTCCAAACAGCTCTAACAGCACACAGCCTGGTAAGTGTTCATTTAAATCGTTGTTTTATCTCCCTAAACAGGTCGTTTGGTGAGATATTATCATGCGTTTTACAAAACCCAACGAATTTGGTTGATTGGCTTGGCTTTGTTGCCACTTCTGCCTCAAACATACTTTAAAAAAAAGTGTGGGGGGGGGGAAACAAACAATGGCCGCTCTTTTCACTGTCATTTTGTTGGTGTCCTCATTAATACTTGCTTTTTTTTACGGTGTTAAAGTGAAATGGCGTTTTACAGCATGAACCTTGCTGTGTTTAGGAACACTGCCTAAGAATTGTGTAAAAATAAAAAAAATAAAATGTTTTGCCGTGTGGAACTTTCTGGAATGTTGGCTTTGCCTTCTAAATGTCTGGCGTCGATACAAAATAGCTTCAATATGTAATTGTCAGTTTGAGTTTATTTGGAATATGCTTGCATACAACATGCTACATCACAATTTCCAGTTTTTCTTTTCAACATGTTCGAAAAGGAGTAGGAAGAAGCAGAGCTTATTTAATCCTACCCCTTTCCTTTTACCTAACACTTGCTAAAACCTTTGTTCACTCCCTGTTCTCAATTTATTAACAATGTACTTCATAATTAATCACAATACAAATTAATAAATACTCTGTGAAGTAAGTTACATTTCATATGGTCAGAGGTGGGTAGAGTAGCCAGAAATTGTACTCAAGTAAGAGTACTGTTACTTTAGAGATTTATTACTCAAGTAAAAGTAAGGAGTAGTCACCCAAATATTTACTTGAGTAAAAGTAAAAAGTATGTTGTGAAAAAACTACTCAAGTACTGAGTAACTGATGAGTAACATACACACACATATCATATATATATATATATATATATATATATATATATATATATATATATATATACATATACATATACACACATATATATATATATATATACACATACATTGATATATACAGTATATAATTTATATTTATTTATTTTGCCGCTTTTGTTTACATGTTAAAGGTGTTTTAATGAATATACATGCATGTTTAACACATATAGATCCTTTCTTTCATGAAGACAAGAATATAAGTTGGTGTATTACCTGATTCTGATGACTTGCATTGATTGTAATCAGACAGTAGTGCTGATAACATCCACATTTTCAAATGGAGGAGAAAAAAAGGTCCTCCTTTCTGTCTAATACCACATGAAATAATAATAATAATAATAATGAATTTATTCAGCTTCCATATTCGTTTTTTATACACTTTACAAGAAATACATTGGCGGCAAACTCCGTAGCTTGCTAGCTTGTTTGCGCTGGCTTTCGGAGACTCTTATTTTGAAAGCGCAGGCGCAATGGAGCGGCACTTTTATTGTGAAGACAGGAACTGTGCAGTCAGTCTTTAGGCTTTTGACGGGATGTACGGTTGAAATAAAAAATGGTCTTTTTTCCTTCACAGTTTTGATTGATTGATTGGAACTTTTATTAGTAGATTGCACAGTACAGTACATATTCCGTACAATTGACCACTAAATGGTAACACCCCAATAAGTTTTTCAACTTGTTTAAGTCAGGTCATGTGACCCCTGGCTCTGTTTGATTGGTCCAACGTCACCAGTGACTGCATCTGATTGGTGGAACGGAGTAAACGTCACCAGTGACTGCATTTGGTAAAACGCAGGCACTATGAAGGTCTGTCTGACAGACCAAAACAAACAAAGCGTGCATTAACAGATCGATAAAAATTAGTAGCGAGTAGCGAGCTGAATGTAGATAAAAGTAGCGGAGTAAAAGTAGCGTTTCTTCTCTATAAATATACTCAAGTAAAAGTAAAAGTATGTTACATTAAAACTACTCTTAGAAGTACAATTTATCCCAAAAGTTACTCAAGTAGATGTAAAGGAGTAAATGTAGCGCGTTACTATCCACTTCTGATAAAATCATACACAGGTATCAAGAAAAAAGTCTTAAAATGCCCTTTCATGGACACATACTTAATACACAATACAACCACACCTCATTTACATCATCACACAAAGACAATACATGCTCTTGTTCACATCTGTCATCATTTGTAAAAAAACAAACATGATTTTAACAGACACACCTCCAGGCATGTGATTTTTCCGTCTAAAGTCGAAATTCCGTCTTTTTTTAATCTCGGGGGAAAAAATAATTATCTCCCGTTTTTCCGTTTTTTTTTTCCGACCCTAAATCAAGATTCGAGACGTAGTTTATATTACGCCGTAGTTGATTGGTCGATACGTTCCTTGTGACCAATCAGGACATCTGTTATGAATGATGACGTTAATAACGTCATCATTCATAATGGTTATTACCGCCATTTTCCATATGTAAACGATGTCGGTTCTCGAGAGAAAGGACGCTTTACGAGTAAAAGAAATTGATAAACATGTCAAAAATAAGTTTCAACGGGACTGGATGGAAAGGGAAATCACTGATACTGTTGGGAAGAAGGAAGTTACGACTTTGTTCGGAAAATCGATCGTCCCGGAAAGGTTTTGTGCAGGTGGTGTCATGATAATATTGACTATGGATCACGAGGTTTCAAGGCTTTGGAAGTACATGCGAAACGCCAAAAACATATGAAACAACTTGAAGCAAGGAAAACAAACTTTTCACTAGCTGGTACTTTTGGATGTCAACCGAAAGTGAGCAAACCTTACGGACTTCATCCTTTGTTTACATCGACAACTGCCGTAGACATCGAGAGGAAAGATCCACCCAAACAACCCACTTCAGTTGCAGACAGGGTTGTTAATAATGAGGTAAGCTAAAAAATATTTGCTTGCGAAATACGCATGTTTGTTTTAAATATTAACCAATTATTGCTTTGCGAAATATAAATGGGTTTTTCTAAAAATAAAAAGCCACGGGAAAATATAATATGAAATTACAGAAATTCAAAGAGTCGCATTATTGATTCCAGTTAACAATTTATTTGAAATAAATTTGCTTATAATACTATTTTGTAATATTAAGTTCTTATGTAGTCTCTTGAAACAATATTGTCAGTGGTGTAGCAATCTTGAAGGTAAATATTTTCACACTTGTTTCATGCAATATGTCAGTGTCCTCACATTATTATTTCCTATTTTCAAATATGAGTAAACAATACTAAACATGTTTAATTATTTTCATAAATGTATATCCTATTTTGGCGAAAAGAATGAAATGTTTACATTTGGTATTTTGTTATATTTATAACTAAACTTGTAGGCAATTAGGCATATACATTAAAACTGTGAATTATTAGTGGTTATGTATTTTACAATTAATGGTACTTTCTGATAGCATATATCATGTAATAGTCTTAACTTTAAGATATATTTTGTACAATAATAAATCTTGGCAAACCTGTTACACCACTGATCTTTTTTTTTTACCCCATATATACAATATCTGACTAATAGTAATGATAGAATGATTTCAAATATGAAAGTAAATTTTATTTTAGAGCAATCTGCTTATTACCAAAACCTAGGCAAATTTTGAGAATGACCCATATTGTGTATTTGAATGTGTCAAATGGTGCTGTCTTTGTTCATTTTAGCATGTTAAATTGGTGAAAAACCAGGAGCTTCGGGGGGCGTTTCCCCCCACCAGGGATCCTTCGTCCCCCAGACCCCCGGAAATGTTTTCAGTCTTTTTCATTGTGGTCAAATCACATGCCTGCACCTCACAATTTACAACAAAAATGCTCTCATGGATACCGGTAAATATACACATTAAGTTGACATGTCAAACAAGGTGTCCACCTTAGTGACCGGGTGAGCAGCTTTGATTGCTCCAAAGCCACTTTTTAACTTCAATTGTGAATGAAGAGTAATCTGTTAGACTTTTCAAGATGGTGAGATGAGTAAGATTATTTTGAAAAAATGAACGAACGAACGGATGGATGGATGAAATGAATTCAGAATGTTTATCATGGTTCTTCTTTGTACTTTGTAAACACTTTAAGTTTAAGGTCAGTTTGTGGTGACTCAGTGGAATGTCAATTGTGTAAGGAAATCAAACATTTTTTCAGTTTAAAAAACAAAACAAAACGTCAAGTGTACAAAAAAGCACAATTCATAAATACGTTATGGGTGTAATAATGTTTTACTAACTACATTTGATTAAATGATTAGTGGGTTTATTGTGAGTATAGACCAGACTTGGGCAAATTAAGGCCCGGGGTCCACATCTGGCCCGTTAAGCTTTTTAAATCTGGCCCGCCGGACATTCCCCTCCCTAAAATGTTTTTGATCTTAATTAAGATGGAAACTGTAGCTGCCATTATGATGTGCAGTGATGGTTAAACGAACTTGTGAACGTAATGACTCTTGAAAAAATAAGATTTATAAACTCTGCAAATATAAATAAATGGGAATTAACCTTAAGTTAATCATAACTTATAGACTTTGTTTTTTTTTTTCTTGGGAAAAGGATGAGAAGAAAGAAGAAAAAATATATCTTTTTTTAGTTTTATTCCTTCTATTATTTTTTGTATTGTTCCCACTCTACCAGTGCTTTTTTGTGTCACTTGATATGGTTTTGTCACGGTTTATTTGCTTTTTTTTGTGATGTTTAAAAAAAAATGTTTTGCATCTGATCAAGCCACGAAAACGTGACTTTCTGCTTCAAGTGTGAACGGTGGAGAGGTCCCAGAGAGGTGATCTAGTGAGCACTTTCTGAGGATCCTTGATGCCGAGGAATATTCATCCATCTTGCTATGGTCTGGATCGTCTGCTGATCCTGAGCCAGTGGATGGATATATATACAATATCTGGGTACTTTTTCTAATGTCTATACTGTAAACCTTGAGTTGTTAAAGTGCAAGTGCACCTCTCCCCTCAAGCTTGCATGTGAGTGTGGATGTGTGCATGTAAGAAGAGTCTGAGCGAGCAAAGTATGATTCTCAAATGTGATTTTAACTGTAAAATTCAATTAAATATATTTGCAGTGATGTTTTCAAAAGACCTTAAGTCTTGAACTATACAAAGTATTTTGATGGTTGGAATCTGCGCTTTTGCATGATACACTAGTTACTATGGTAATCTAATTAGTTACTATGGTAATCTAAGTCACAGCAGCTCAGACGAGGCAGCAAGCAGTGTGGGTAGGGAGTGTTTCCACAGTGTCAGCCTGAAATGCGGGTGTCAGGGACAGACGCGGAAGGAGATTTTTACAACAAAGTTCTAAAGCTTAGTGATATTTCAGATAAATTAGATTGTAGGTGTTTTTTTGGTTTTTTTACCTTCCGCGTCCATATTTTGCGTTTTGTTGCATTTTTGTTTCGTTTGATTAAGTGTCGATCGAGAGGGGGTGTGATATTCATATGTTGTCAACATTCAGTGTTTTATCGTTCATAGTTAATATTGTAAATCCCACATTCTTTATTTTTATGTACATTCTGAGTGTCTCATTCAGTAAAAAAAAAAAAATTTGAATTCCGTTTTTTAAGGCAGTCTGTCATAACGTTTTTCGCATTCAATCAGACATTGTTTTGTATTAGTGTTCCTAAAAATAGAAATACCGGCCCCTCTAAATTTGGCCCCCTGAGGCAAAATAATTGCCCAGGCCTGGTATATGGCGAGGTAATAAAATATGTATCATGTTTATATACTATCCATCCATCCATTTTCTACCGCTTGTCCCTCTCGGGGTCGCCTCCGGTGCTGGAGCCTATTCCAGCTACATTCAGGCAGAAGGCGGGGTAGTTATTTTTCTTAATTAATGACAAGTAAACAGTTATTTATAGCGTGATAGCGGTGGAACCTTTAAAAGTCATGCCTGATGTTGTCAAATTGTGGTTGAGGTTGTCAAAAGCTCACAAAATCCAGTTATCTTGATGTTACATATTCAGGCACACTTATTTTATAATAGTTTTTGTTGTGCCTTAATCTTGGTTTCAATATTGCCTACAGTGTGCCCTTATGTTCTTTACTCACTAAATAAAATCTTGTGGATAAATTAAACTAAAAGTATGACCGTGCAAAAGCTTTTTTTGGTGAACTTTTAACACACAGACATGGACTTGGAGTATTCAGGGGGAAGGGCCAAGGTGTTGCTCAATGACACTGCCGACATGCAACTTGCCTAATAGCAGCACAAGGTTCACTAGGCAGCTGTCAGCTGTCACATCCGTTGTGTTTTCTGAGCTTTAACGAGCAATTCGGCATAAAGGAAACCACAGTAAGGATTTTCAAGTTTATTTTGAGCCGCCGTGCCATTCTTTTCCCTGTAACAGTTTTTTTTTTTTTTTTTTCAATGCTGACTTTTAAATGTTACAGTATATACATTACAAGATTTGTCATTTCAGGTTGTGTGGCGCTCTCTGACCAGCGATGGATTACGCTATCAAGTCTCTCAGCCTCTTCACCCCGTCGACCTTCTCCAAGTAATCAAACGTTTCCCAAGCGGAAATCAATAGGCAGAAAACCACCAGGGTTGGATTAGTCACTCTGCACTCACAAATTAACGATATGCTCTTTTCCCCCCCTTCTCATCAGATGTGTGACCGCCAGTGTGTCAGCCAGTGCCTCCATGACCCAGCAGCTTCTGTCCGGCCGAACACCTCCGCCCAAACCTTTCCGGGTGACTAACGCTGACCGCAGCTTGAAGAAGGGCATCATGGCTTATGCACTCGATGACCTCATCAACAAGGTTAGAATTTGTTTTTTTTCCGCCCACTTGCTGATAAAATCCAAAGATGCAGTTGTCATATTTTTCATTTTGAGTGTCAATCCAGTGTATACATGGCACAACAGGTCAGCGGTGTCAGTGGTTTTCACTGAGGGCCACATCGCAGTTATGTTTGGCCCCAGAGGGCCGCTTCTAACAGTGAATATTATTATTACACAATTTGTAATGCATTTTATTAGTAGATTTTTTTTAAACTAAAATGTAAAAAAAAATATGGTAAGTTGCTATAATTTCACCTCAAAACGTAGTGTATATTACTGTAAATGGAAAAACAGTACTCAATCAATCAATCAATGTTTATTTATATAGCCCTAAATCATAAGTGTCTCAAAGGGCTGCACAAGCCACAACGACATCCTCGGTATAAAACTGCTGTTTTTATGGTAAAAAAAAAAAAAGGTAGCTCAGTTACCAGAATTTTACTGTAAAATTTACATTTGTTTTTTACTGTAAACAATTATGCAATTTTACTGGAAAATTTACATTTGTTTTTTACTGTAAATAAAAAAATATGCAATACTGTAAATTTACATTTGTTTTTTACTGTAAATAAAAAAATATGCAATTTTACTGTAAAATGTAAATTTGTTTTTTACTGTAAATAAAAAATTATGCAATTTTACTGTAAAATTTACATTTGTTTTTTACTGTAAATAAAAAATTATGCAATTTTACTGTAAAATTTACATTTGTTTTTTACTGTAAATAAAAAAATATGCAACATTACTGTAAAATTTACGTTTGTTTTTTACTGTAAATAAAAAATTATGCATTACTGTAAATTTACATTTGTTTTTTTACTGTAAATAAAAAATATGCAATTTTACTGTAAAATGTAAATTTGTTTTTTACTGTAAATAAAAAAATATGCAATTTTACTGTAAAATTTACATTTGTTTTTTTACTGTAAATAAAAAATTATGCAATTTTACGGTAAAATTTACATTCGTTTTTTACTGTTCATAAAAAAACCAAACAATTTTTACAGTAAAATGTTGGCACTTGAGCTTGAGTTTTTTTTTAGTTTTCTTTTAAAACAGCAAATCAACTGTCGATTTTTCAGTGTAATACTATAAATGCCAAAACGGCACCACAGTTTATTACATTAAAAAAGTACTGTTTTTTTTCATTTAGAGAAAAATGCTGTAAAAACCACAGTAAATTTCACAATTTTACCATGAGATCTATTGCTGCTTTTACATTGCACAATTTGATGGATAACTTGCTTTGAAATCATTTATTAGTTTTTATTTATATTTTAAAGAAATGGTTTGAATGTTTGATCATATATTTTTGCATATTTAGACAATATTTAAGTTAAAATAATTTGCGATTACATGGAGTACCTGTGTTTTTTGTCTCTCCAAAATAGAAAGAATACATTTAGTAAGACAAGTTACAGTATTTTATTGACACATATTTCCAGGCTTTCGAGGGCCAAATAAAATGAAGTGGGCCTTGAGTTTGACACCTGTGTTGTAGGTAATGACGTGTGTTAATATTTAGTTTTAGGAGTATCAACATTAAAACTTGTTTATAAGGTTTTTGCTCTTTTTTGTGTTTAAGTGGGTTTTTAGGAATGCGGCCAATGACAAACTGACTCCTACATCTGATTTCAAAAATCGTGGTTCAGAGTTTCAGGCATGTGAAATGTTTGCGTTCGCTCTCCAAGCCACAAAGTTTACGGTTTTCTACTTTGCTGCTAATCATATTTGGATAATTACAATCCAAACACTGCTAGTTCCGAACCAGTTATAGTTCTGGAGTATTTATTAGTAGCCAGTGAGAAAGTATATTTTTGATGTGACTGATTGTAAACAGAGGTCGCAACACTGGAAGTATATTACCCAATGGGGCGTAGCTTCAGGATAGAGTTGCCAAATGGTAAATGTTTTCTGAGTTCTTTGCATGCATGTTATATAATTTTACATTACATTTTCAATG
Organism: Nerophis lumbriciformis; assembly: GCF_033978685.3. Taxonomy (NCBI): domain Eukaryota; kingdom Metazoa; phylum Chordata; class Actinopteri; order Syngnathiformes; family Syngnathidae; genus Nerophis; species Nerophis lumbriciformis. The sequence continues at coordinate 31,289,023 of NC_084575.2, forward strand.
ATGATAATGTTAGCAAATGATCTACCGGTACTAAAAAATAACAATTCTGTGGTACATTACATGTGACATGTAAGTGTCAAAAAGACAGCCGAAAGAGGTTGATAGATGACAATAAATCTAAAGGTATAATATAGTGTAGAAATGCAACCAATTGCAGGAAATGTAGTCTTGATTTACTAAAAAATGTTTTGGACTTGCGTGGCAGAACTTTGTACTGGTAGAAATTTTCCTTTTTATCGTCAGTTTTCCTCTTTTTTTCCTCAAAGGGTGCTCAAATGCATGCAGTTTGCGGCTTTACTCTATTGCAGATTTTTTTAAAAGCCTATTTTACATACACATTTTGGCTGAAATTAAGAATTTTTAGGTATAAAAATTAGGGATGGGAATCTTAACAACTCTCAATTCCATTCCGATTCTTTGGGTGAAGATTTGATTCAGAATCAATTTTCGACTGAACACAATTGGTGATTCAAACAATATATTTGGCTTACATATTATAATAAAACCTTTTCAAAGCAGGTTGTAGGTTACCAAAGCGCTGACATATATACGCAGAGCGACTAAGCGTAGAACTGGACTATAAAAAGGTCTTTTAAAAAAATAGATTTGACACAAAAAAAAAATGTATAAATCAAATTATCTTAAATTGGGTGTGAATCGATTTTTTTTTCTTTTTGGAGCACCCCTAATAAAACTGATTAATATATGTATATCAATACTACAGTAGTATTGGCCAGTAGATGAGACCAAACTAATCAAAGCACGCTGTTCAGTATCGTGGTCGTTGATTAGCTCAACCTGAGGCAGAATTACTTTATTGGATTAAAGGGATAAAGAGTAACAATGACTGAGTGGTATTTCATGTGCTAGCGTCTCCTAATGTTAAACTGTAAAGTTGTTGTTTTTTTGCCCCTGCTAGAAATTATTTATAATAAATAATTTTGTCCTTAACTAAAGGCTTAGTGGCCACGTGTGTGGACAGCACCTTTTAGGTCTTATTTCCAAAATTGTGTACACTTCTGAATTAAGGTCTTATGGGGGGGTTAGTGCATCTGCCTCACAATACGAAGGTCCTGAGTAGTCGTGAGTTCATTCCCGGCCTCGGGATCTTTCTGTGTGGAGTTTGCATGTTCTCCCCGTGACTGCGTGGGTTCCCTCCGGGTACTCCGGCTTCCTCCCACCTCCAAAGACATGCACCTGGGGATAGGTTGATTGGCAACACTAAATTGGCCCTAGTGTGTGAATGTGAGTGTGAATGTTGTCTGTCTTTCTGTGTTGGCCCTGCGATAAGGTGGCGACTTGTCCAGGGTGTACCCCGCCTTCCGCCCGATTGTAGCTGAGATAGGCTCCAGCGCCCCTCGCGACCCCGAAGGGACTAAGCGGTAGAAAATGGATGGATGGATGGCCCTTATGTGGACAGTTATACTGCCATCTGGTGGTGTCAGAGGTGTATAACATACAATGGAATTTGGAAAAAAAAAGTGTAGAAATAAGAATTAGCATGTCACTAAACATGAAGTACACGTTTGTTACTTATGGACTAAGTACATCATATAAAAAGATGATTCTTAGTTTTTATTCTAATTAGGGTCCAATTAGGGCTGGGCGATATGGCCTTTTTTTAATATCGTGATATTTTAAGACCATATCGCGATACATATCTCGATATTTTGCCTTAGCCTTGAATGAACACTTGATGCATATAATCACAGCAGTATGATGATTCTATGTGTCTACATTAAAACATTCTTCATACTGCATTAATATATGCTACATTTAAACTTTCATGCAGAGAAGGAAATCACAACTTAAAAAAAATCACTATTTTTTTCATACGGTGTTGATCTGGAAATGTTTGCCTCGGTATTTTGATGGTGTGGGCATGTGGCACCGAACGGAGATGTTGACGTGCGGAGTAAGCACTCTTCGTTTTCTAGCTAGTGTGTGTGTGACAATCATTGGTACTTTAACAGGTGACTTTTCAAATGATGCTACATATTAGCAGTAATGCTACTTTTTATAGCAACGCTTTCGCCCCACACTTGACAAATTACGGTTGTCTGTTCGACATATTCCCACTTGAAGCCAAAACACCGCCAGACGATGGACCCCGTTGTTTTTTGGAGGAATTAATTATTCCTTCATTTGTTACCAGATTCGCACCTTCTTTCGCTCGTATTACCGCTAGCATCACAGCTAACGTTAGCCATGCCGCTACCTCTCTGCTGGGAGAGGGCGTATACGTATGTGACGTATGACGTGACAGTATGTGACGTGTGTAAGAAGGTGCGCTTGCTGTCTGTGAGGAGAGACAAGAAAGAGCGAGTAGAGGCTGTAGTTTAATGCCCGCAGCTAAAAGCAACTGCGTGAGAACGCATACTCGAAGATCACGATATAGTCATTTTCTATATCGCACAGAGACCAACCCGCGATATATCGCGCATATCGATATATCGCCCAGCCCTAGGTCCAATAAGCCCAAATAGCAGAGAGAAATAAAAAAAAATTAAAGCTGCAAGCAGCATTGGTCGGGCCCGCGTATTTGGTAGGTGCTAGTCCTAAGTGTCCCAATACTTTTGTCTACTTTTAGTCTGAAGTGTCCCAAGACTTTTGTCTAGTGTACCTACCTTGTCTGCATTGTGTGGGCACGTTGGTGCTTCCTGCTTTTAAGCAGCCATCTTAAAAAAACAGCAGCGCAGCAGCATCAGCGCAGCGGGTCTTTGAAGGGTCATAAAATCAAAACCGGAGCAGGTATTAAAACGCTGTTCTGGTATTTTATACACAAGGCTTTAATCTCTCTCCTGTGTTAGTTTGAAGCCGAAACGACAAACGCGCTCAGAGGAGATAGTTTTTGAAGGAAGGTGACCGGTTTTTACAAAAAATTTGTTTTGAAGGGGGAATAGCAAACTTCCTGTTGATTTTTGCTGGGGGTTGTCAATTTATGAAATGTAGGTCTAAGTGAGAGGTTTTTGTTTCATGTCTCTCCGACCTTCCCAGGGAGAGTTACAGGCAGTTTTGTCAGTTTTTTCATCCGAGGAGCAGTTTTTTGTGCGTTTCATAAAAAAATTGCGCTAGAGCACAATTTTGAGATTTGGGGTTAGGTTTTTTATTAGATCGCAATTTTTGCCAGTCCTGATGTGTGTGTTCAGTTTGGTGAGTTTTGAAGCATGTTAAGGGGGTCAAATTACAGCTCAAAGAGGCAAAAGTGACTGTTTTTAGTACTTTTTTGTCTTGAAGGGGGAATTGCCAACTTCCTGTTGATTTTTGGCCGAGAATATACTATTATGAAATCTAGGTCTAAGTCACACCTACATAAAGGTTTTTGTTTCATGTCTCTCCGACCTTCCTAGTGGGAGTTACAGGCAGTCTAGTTTTTTTTTTCCGTAGAGGGCGCTAGAGCGCAATTTTGAGTTTTGAGGTTTGGTTTTTTGATCAAAAGTTTTGCCGTATATTACTGATGTGTGTGTAAAATTTGGTGAGTTTTGAAGTATGATAAGGGGGTCAAATTACAGCGCAAAGTTGCGGAATAATAATAATAAGAAAGAATAAAACCTTACAAATTCAATAGGTCCTTATGTCCCATTGCATAAGGACTCCCTTTGGGAGTCCTTATACAATGGGCCATGCGGGCCCTAATAATAATAAGAAAGAATAAAACCTTACAAATTCAATAGGTCCTTATGTCCCATTGCATAAGGACTCCCTTTGGGAGTCCTTATACAATGGGCCATGCGGGCCCTAAAAAGCATGTAAACAAACAGCTTGGGCCTTAAGCGGTTAAGCGGGAAATGTAAATATTTTTTTAAATCCTGATTTAAGGTGTTGGACCAGGGAACTAAAGCAGTGACAGTTGATCACATTTCAGCTTGAATTGATAACAAATGCATCCTGTCCACGTGAGCTTTAGTTGCAATGACCCATGACAGGGTATCTGTGGGGTCTTAAAAAGTCTAAAAAAAAAAAGTCTTAAATCCAATCATTAAAATTTCTTAAATTCTCATAAAAGGTCTTAAATATGATTTTGAAAGGTATTAAAAATCTATTGACGTTACTTTTATTTAAAACATGCAGTCTTGCTTTGAAATGTTTCGATTTTTGAGGACGCTATAATGTACCGTATTTTCCGCACTATAAGGCGCACCGGACTATTAGCCGCACCTTCTATGAATTACATATTTCATAATTTTGTCCACCAATAAGCCGCCCCGGACTATAAGCCGCGCCTACGCTGCGCTAAAGTGAATGTCAAAAAAACGCTGCGCTAAAGTGAATGTCAAAAAAACAGTCAGATAGTTCAGTCAAACTTTAATAATATATTGAAAACCAGCGTTCTAACAACTCTGTCCCAAAATGTACGCAAATGTGCAATCACAAACATAGTAAAATTCAAAATGGTGTAGAGCAATAGTAACATAATGTTGCTCGAACGTTAATGTCACAACACACAAAATAAACATAGCGCTCACCTTCTGAAGTTATTCTTCATTCGTAAATCCTTCGAATTCTTCGTCTTCGGTGTCCGAATTGAAAAGTTGCGCTAGCGTGGGATCCAAAATGGCCGGTTCCGTCTCGTAGAAGTCATCGGGAGTCAGTGTCGCTGTTGTTCTGTGAATCCTGCCTTCCGGAAAGCTCGGACCACAGTTGTGACCGAAATATCTGCCCAAGCATTTACGATCCACTGGCAGATGTTGGCGTATGTCGTCCGAGGCTGTCTGCCCGTCTTAGTGAAGGTGTGTTCGCCTTCGGAGCTGTGTGAAAAAAGCCACCCGGCCTCTTCGCGTAAACTTCCCTTAACCACTCGCTCATCTTTTCTTCATCCATCCATCCCTTCGAGTTAGCTGTTATGATGACGCCGGCTGGAAAGGTCTCTTTTGGCAAGGTCTTCCTTTTGAATATCACCATGAGTGGAAGTTAGCATGGCAAGCTAGAACCACAGTGAAGGATGACTTCTCATTCCCTGTGGTGCGAATATTCACCGTACGTGCTCCCGTTCCACAGTGCGGTTCAGTTGCTGTGAAATACGGTAGTAATCCGTGTGCGGATGGAGAGATTGCGTCTTTTTATGAACCGGATCGCTTAGTAGGAGCCATTTTGTGGTCTTTACAGATGTAAACAGGAAATGAAACGTACGGTGATATCCGCGCGTTTTTTCTTCTTCTTCCGGGGGCGGGTGAAGCGCTTCCTGTTCTATGGGGGCGGGTGCTTTCCTTGGCGGTTGCTTGCGTAGAAGAAGAAGCGCTTCCTGTTCTACCGGGAAAAAAGATGGCGGCTGTTTACCGAAGTTGCGAGATCGAAACTTTATGAAAATTAATCGTAATAAAGCGCACCGGGTTATAAGGCGCACTGTTAGCTTTTGAGAAAATTTGTGGTTTTTAGGTGCGCCTTATAGTGCGGAAAATACGGTAACTACACATTCGGAACTAACTGCTGCCCGGTCAGAATTGATCAAACACCACCAGCTATTGCTGTGTGTTGACAGCTCAGTTAGCATATCAGCGGAAATAACTTTAAACAGAACCGAATTACAGTGCTTGCATGCATGGGTAAGTGCAAGTTTAATGATTTGTGGCTTCAGGACAAACAGTCCAGTGCATGGTTGAAGTCGGTGGAGAGAAACACTGCACTTTTTGCAAGAAAACTTTAAAACTTGCAACATTGGAATCCCATTGCAAATCGGAAAAGCACAAGGCGGTCATAAGATTCCAGCAGCAAACGCCGTCAATCAGCCACTATTGCGCCACATAAGGAGTTGGAGCATCGAGGTCCAGCGCCACCCAGTCTGCTGCGACTCCAGTCGACCTCCGGACAGCGTTTGGGTCTACGCTGACACTAAAACCGCTTTTAGTGCTATGGACTTTTCACACGGTAACTAAGCACCAGTCATATACTGGTAATAAGAACATTGAGCTGTTTCAGATTATGTTCCCGGATTCAGAGATGGCAAAAACGTTTAAGTGTGGAAAAGACAAGATGGCGTATGTAGCGCGATTTGGATTAGCCGATTACATCAAGAGAGACCTCATCCCTAAAGTTAAAGGGGAACATTATTACCAGACCTATGTAAGCGTCAATATATACCTTGATGTTGCAGAAAAAAGACCATATATTTTTTAACTGATTTCCGAACTCTAAATGGGTGAATTTTGGCGAATTAAACGCCTTTCTATTATTCGTTCTCGAAGCGATGACGTCACATCGGGAAGCAATCCGCCATTTTCTCAAACACATTACGAACACCGAGTCAAATCAGCTCTGTTATTTTCCGTTTTTTCGACGGTTTTCCGTACCTTGGAGACATCATGCCTCGTCGGTGTGTTGTCGGAGGGTATAACAACACGAACAGGGACTGATTCAAGTTGCACCAGTGGCCCAAAGATGCAAAAGTGGCAAGAAATTGGACGTTTGTTCCGCACACTTTACCGACGAAAGCTATGCTACGACAGAGATGGCAAGAATGTGTGGATATCCTGCGACACTCAAAGCAGATGCATTTCCAACGATAAAGTCAAAGAAATATGCCGCCAGACCCCCAGGAAAAGAGAGCGGATGAGGGTATGTCTACAGAATATATTAATTGATGAAAACTGGGCTGTCTGCACTCTCAAAGTGCATGTTGTTGCCAAATGTATTTCATATGCTGTAAACCTAGTTCATAGTTGTTAGTTTCCTTTAATGCCAAACAAACACATACCAATCGTTGGTTAGAAGGCGATCGCCGAATTTGTCCTCGCTTTCTCCCGTGTCGCTGGCTGTCGTGTCGTTTTCGTCGTTTTCGCTTGCATACGGTTCAAACCGATATGGCTCAATAGCTTCAGTTTCTTCTTCAATTTCGTTTTCGCTACCTGCCTCCACACTACAACCATCCGTTTCAATACATTCGTAATCTGTTGAATCGCTTAAGCCGCTGAAATCCGAGTCTGAATCCGAGCTAATGTCGCGATAAACTTGCTGTTCTATCCGCCATGTTTGTTTGTATCGGCATCACTATGTGACGTCAGGAAAATGGAGGGGTGTATATAACGATGGTTAAAATCAGGCACTTTGAAGCTTTTTTAGGGATATTGCGTGATGGGTAACATTTTGAAAAAAACTTCGAAAAATAAAATAAGCCACTGGGAACTGATTTTTTTATGGTTTTAACCCTTCTGAAATTGTGATAATGTTCCCCTTTAAGTTTGTGCTGATGTTCGACGAAAGCCTGAACCAAACAAACAAGACCAAGCAGTTGGACCTGCATGTGCATTTTTGTGAAGGCGAGCGGGATAAATTCATATACTGTATTTTCCGGACCATAGGGTGCACCGGATTATAAGGCGCACTGTCGATGAGCGGGTCTAGTCAGGTCTATTTTCATACTAAAAGGCGCACCGGATTATAAGGCGCATTAAAGGGGTCGTATTATTTTATTTTTCTAAATGTAAAAGACTTCCTTGTGGTCTACATAACATGTAATGGTGGTTCTTTGGTCAAAATGTTGCATAGATGATGTTTTACAGTTCATCTTCAAACCGCTTTCTGACAGTCTCTTCAGGATCCGCCGTTTTGTTGGCGGTCTTATTTACGTGGCTCACCTTCGGCAGCGTCTTCTCCCCTTCATCTTTGTTGTAGCGGTGTAGCGTGCAAGGACGGGAGTGGAAGAAGTGTCAAAAGATGGAGCTAACTGTTTTAATGACATTCAGACTTTACTTCAATCAATAACGGAGCAGCATCTCCTCATCCGTGGTTCACTAGTGCAATAACACAGGAAATGTGTCCCGTGAAAAACCGTCCGACCGGAACTCTCTATTAACTAAAGTTCCTTGGGTGAATAATGTAAACTCACTACACCGGTATGTTTTAGCGCTTTCATGGCGAGTTTACTGACAGATATAAGTAAGAACTTTACACTACTTTATATTAGAAATGGCAACAGTGGAGGATGAATGTGCCATAACAAGAAGATAGAGAAAAAGAAGAAGCTTATCGACTACGGTGTCGGCAAGGCGGATGGGCGCAAATTTTCAGGACTTATGCAGATCCCAAATACAGATCAGCAGGTACCAGAAGGTAAGAAAAGTTGCTTTTGCATAATATTGTGAAACAAAACGCCAGATAATGTATAATAATACTTGTATGTTGAAGCACAGTACAATCCATCAAGCGGTGCGGCTTCATAGCTTACCAAACTCGTACTAAAACATTTTGATACATTTTTGAGCGCCGTGTGTAATGTTCTATATTTACAATGGAACATATAACATTTTGGTGTTTACTTGAGTCATATTGAAGTCTACACGCATCTCTTATGTGTGACTGCCATCATATTGCACTTTACACGGATCTCTTAAATGTGACTGCCCTCTACTGGTCACACTTATTACACCATGTACCAAATAAAATAGCTTTGAGGTTGGTAAGCACAACCAAAATTATTCCGTACATTAGGCGCACTGGGTTATAAGGCCCGCCGTCGAGTTTTGAGAAAATTTAAGGATTTTAAGTGCGCCTTATAGTCCGGAAAATACGGTACTTTGCAAGTAATTGCGGGCCTCCAATTTCTCTTCGTCTTTTGTACTTTTTTGCCTCTATCGAAATGGGTCTTAAATTGCATTCATTATGGTCTTAAAAAAAGTCTTATTTGGCTTGTTGAAACCTGCAGAGACCTCTGCATGAAGTGAATAACCATGTATGACGCAGGTGAGCGACTCCTTAAATGTGCTGTGTGCCAGCGGACTGGTGCTGGAAGAAGATGGCACGTGTGTGGACACACAGGAGTTCTTCATGGCGCTGCCTCAGAACACTGTTCTCATGGCGCTGGAGAAAGGACAGAAGTGGACCCCATATCAGGTACGGTGGTACATGGACCACTAGGTGGCACTGCAGATCAGCTGCCCGCCATGCGGTGAAGGGAGAATACTTGCACAAAGCCACTTTTGTTTTTTTGTATCACACTTTGCGTCTGAAAACAAATATATTGTAGGCTAAAGCATGGCCATGACAGCAAATGAAGCAGGGAAATGGAGGTGTTCAATACAAATGCTGTAAAGTGCTATTTAAATGTAAAATAAGAGCAAAACCTTACTGTTAAATAATAGATTTGTATTGTGATGAGTGAGCACAATGTCTTATGCATCATTGTCTATGTGAGAAATGTCAGCAGCCCTTTGACGTGACTGTTTTATCCAGAACAGCCCCTCCAGAGACGAGCTCAGCAAGCGCAGGCTGACTCCCCGGACAGATGTGGTCAAGCTGACCTTTGACCTCTACAAGAACAACCCCAAGGATTTCATTGGCTGCTTGAATGTCAAAGCCACGCTGTATGGTGTCTATTCGGTGTCCTACGACCTCCGCTGCTATGCGGCCAAAAATATGTTGAAGTAAGTGAATGAGCTGATTGCGTCATTGTTTTAACGATAATATAAGAATGCCATCATCAGTTAGTCTTAGCACGCCAGTAAATGTGTAAAACATGAAGCAGTGTTGACAATCAAACAGAGGTGGGTAGTAACGCGCTACATTTACTCCGTTACATCTACTTGAGTAACTTTTGGGATAAATTGTACTTCTAGGAATAGTTTTAATGCAACATACTTTTACTTTTACTTGAGTATATTTATAGAGAAGAAACGCTACTTTTACTCCGCTACTTTTATCTACATTCAGCTCGCTACTCGCTACTAATTTTTATCGATCTGTTAATGCACGCTTTGTTTGTTTTGGTTTGTCAGACACACCTTCATAGTGCCTGCGTTTCAACAAATACAGTCACTGGTGACGTTCACTCCGTTCCACCAATCAGATGCAGTCACTGGTGACGTTGGACCAATCAAACAGAGCCAGGGGTCACATGACCTGACTTAAACAAGTTGAAAAACTTATTGGGGTGTTACCATTTAGTGGTCAATTGTACGGAATATGTACTGTACTGTGCAATCTACTAATAAAAGTTCCAATCATCCATCCATCCATTTTCTACCGCTTATTCCCTTTGGGGTCGCGGGGGGCGCTGGAGCCTATCTCAGCTACAATCGGGCGGAAGGCGGGGTACACCCTGGACAAGTCGCCACCTCATCGCAGAAGTTCCAATCAATCAATCAAAAATGTGAAGGAAAAAAGACCCTTTTTTTATTTCAACCGTACTTCCCGTCAAAAGCCTAAAGACTGACTGCACAGTTCCTGTCTTCACAATAAAAGTGCCGCTCCATCGCGCCTGCGCTTTCAAAATAAGTCTCCGAAAGCCAGCGCAAACAAGCTAGCAAGCTACGGAGTTTGCCGCCAATGTATTTCTTGTAAAGTGTATAAAAACGAATATGGAAGCTGGACAAATAAGATGCCAAAAACCAACCTCTTTCATGTGGTATTGGACAGAAAGGAAGACTTTTTTTTCTCTTCCATTCGAAAATGTGGACCTTATCACTACTGTCTGATTCCAATCAATGCAAGTCATCAGAATCAGGTAATACACCAACTTATATTCTTGTCTTCATGAAAGAAAGGAATCTATATGTGTTAAACATGCATGTATATTCATTAAAGCACCTTTAACATGTAAACAAAAACGGCTAAATAAATATAAATTATATACTGTATATATCAATGTATGTATATATATATATATGTATGTATGTATGTATGTATGTATGTATGTATGTATGTATGTATGTATATATATATATATATATATATATATATATATATATATGTGTGTGTGTATGTTAGTCATTAGTTACTCAGTACTTGAGTAGTTTTTTCACAACATACTTTTTACTTTTACTCAAGTAAATATTTGGGTGACTACTCCTTACTTTTACTTGAGTATTAAATCTTTAAAGTAACCGTACTCTTACTTGAGTACAAATTCTGGCTACTCTACCCACCTCTGCAATCAAACAATGTAAACATAGAAATCAAGCAGTATATTGAACAGTAAAAACGCCGCAAGAAAGCTGCCAAATACCCAAGTGCTGTAGCCCCTCTTTAATGGCTAATAATAATTTAAATCAGGCCTGGGCAATTATTTTGACTCGGGGGGCCACATTTAGAGAAAAAAATGTGTCGGGGGGCCGGTATATCTATTTTTAGGAACACTAATACAAAACCTCACAATAATGTCTGATTGAATGCTAAAAACGTTATGACAGACCGCCTTAAACGTAATGGAATTTTAAATTTTTCTATGAACAATAAAACACTGAATATTGACAAAATATGAATGTCACACCCCCTTTCGATCGACATTATTTACAATCAAGTGAAACGCAACAAAAATGCAACAAACAGTGAAATATGAACGCGAAGGGTACAAAATAAACCCACCTACAATCTGATACATCACTAAGCTTTAGAACCTTGTTGTGAAAATATCCTTCCGCGTCTGTGGGAACGCTTCCCGCCCACACTGCTTGGTGCCTCGTCTGAGCTGCTGTGACGTAGATGACCATAGTAACTAATTAGATGACCATTGTAACTAATTAGATTACCATAGTAACTAATTAGATTACCATAGTAACTGGTATATCACCCATAAGCGCAGATTCCAAGCATTGAAATACTTAGTATAGTTGAAGACTTATGGTCATTAGAAAACATCACTGCACCTCATAATGGCAGCTACACTTTCCATCTTAAAGATCTAAAAAAATTATTTGTGAATGTCCGGCGGGCCAGATTGAAAAGCTTAACGGGCCGCATATGGCCCCCGGGCCTTAATTTGCCCAGGTCTGATCTAAATGAATTTCCAAGACTATATTTTTTACAGCTGTTGCAAATCTGCTGCACAATAGTATTGTGAAGATGCATCTTGCAGTGAAAGTACATATCTGTTGCTCTTCGCCCCTGTGTGGGTGGTAGTGTTGGAATAGGCTAGATATTACAGAGATTAATTTTGTGAGGGGTTACGTCATCCGCAAAGAGATGTGCGGGTTTCCAGCTTCGGCATGGAGGATCATATCATGCATTTCTTTGTGCCCTTACTTCGGGATTACTGTTGAGAGAAATATGAGATTGTTTGGAATTTCCAGCCGTCTTCCGGACCAGGGGCGTCAAATGTGTTTTTATTGAAGGCCGCTTTGCCATTATGGCTGCTTTCGGCGTGTTCCCTTGTAAAAGTCAAAAACATAAATGAATATACAGGTGAAACTCATATTAGAATATCATGTAAAGGCTCATAAGATGCAACTAGAGATATTTCAAGACTTATTTTAAATATAATTTGAATGATTACGGCTTACAGTTTTTGAAAACCTCAAATTTGTACATTTTTGTAGAACTTTTGGGTTTTTAAAAACCAAACCATGGTCTTCAAAATTGTAGCAACAGCTCGACATATTTCATTGTGTAAGAAATAAGTTGAATTGCTGAACTGCATGGACTTTTACACGATATTACATTTTTTTAATGTTTCACCTATTTTGGTTTAAGTTTATGATTCATCACAATTTCCAATTTCTCTTCAACATGTTGAAAAAGGAGAAGAAAAAAGCAGAGCTTATTCAATTCTACCCCTTTTTCCATTTCATAGCAATTGCCAACTGTAAATGTATAAGAAGTTGCCTCATATGATTACACAATTGTTTATGTATTTGAGTTTTTTATTTTTTATTTTTTTACACGTAAAAAAAAAGGCTACAGTAAAAACTGGCAGATTAGTCACCAGAATTTTACTGGAAAATTGACTGTTTTTACAGCATATTACTGTGAATGGAAACATTGAAAGTTTTTTTTTTTTTGGTTAAAATTCTGCTGACTGAGCTTCCAGTTTTTTACAGTGTACATCTTGATGAATGACTTGCTGTAAAATCATAAATCTACCAGATATTTAAGGATTTAGATTTTTACAAAAAAAGGTTTGGAATGTTCGATACAGTTGATTACCGTATTTTCCGGACCATAGGGCGCACCGGATTATAAGGCGCACTGCCAGTGAGCGGGTCTATTCAGATCTATTTTCATACAAAAGGCGCACCGAATTACCGGTAAAAGGCGCATTAAAGGGGTCATATTATGATTTTTTTCTAAAATGAAAACGCTTCCTTGTGGTCTACATAACATGTAATGGTGGTTCTTTGGTCAAAATGTTGCATAGATGATGTTTTACAGATCATCTTCAAGCCGCTTTCTGACAGTCTCTTCCGGATGCGGCATTTTGTGGGCGGTCTTATTTACGTGGCTCACCTTCGACAGCGTCTTCTCCCCGTCATCTTTGTTGTAGCGGTGTAGCGTGCAAGGACGGGGGTGGAAGAAGTGTCAAAAAATGGAGCTAACTGTTTTAATGACATGGCAGACTTTACTTCAATCAATAACGGAGCAGCATCTCATTTGTGGCTCACTAGTAAAACCGTCCGACCGGAACTAATAACTAAAGTTCCGTGGGTGAATTATATAAACCCACAACACCGGTAATTTTTAGCGCTTCCATAGCGACATACAAGTTAGAACTTTACGCTACTTCATATTAGAAATGGCAACAGCGGAGGGTGAATGTCCCATTACAAGAAGATGAAGAAAAAGACGCTTGTTCACTGCGGTGTCGGCACGGACTACAATGGCGGACACGCGCACATTTTCAGGACTTATGCAGATCTCAAATACACATCAGCAGGTACCAGAAGGTAAGAAAAGTTGGTTTTGGATAATATTGCAAAACAAAACGGCAGATAATGTCTGCTAATGGGTGCCCCCTGCTTGGCACTCAGCATCAAGGTTTGGAATTAAGGGTTAAATCACCAAAAATGATTCCCGGGCGCGGCCACCACTGCTGCCCACTGCTTCCCTCACCTCCCAGGGGGTGATCAAGGGTGATGGGTCAAATGTAGAGAATAATTTCGCCACACCTAGTGTGTGTGTGACAATCATTGGTACTTCAACTTCATTTTGCGGTCCTTACACACACACACACCATAATAATACTTGTATGTTGACGATCCAAGCGGTGCGGGTTCATAGCTTACTTAGTCGTACTGAAACATTTTGACAGATTTTTGAGTGCCGTGTGTAATGTTCTATATTTTCAATGGAACATTTAAAGTTGTGGTGTTTATTGGCGTCATCTTGCAGTCTACACGTATCTCTTATATGTGACTACTGTCTACTGGTCACACTATCATTACACCATGTACCAAATAAAATAGCTTTGATGTCGGTATCCACAACCAGAATTATTCGGTACATTAGGCGCACGGTAGAGATGCGCGGTTTGCGGGCACAACCGCGGAGTCCGCGGATCGGGCGGATGAAATTTAAAAAAATTAGATTTTATCCGCGGGTTGGGTCGGGCGGTTATAAATAAATAAATGATAAATGGGTTGTACTTGGTTGAAAAAAAAAAAAAAAAAGATTTTAAATAGATTCAGGCGGGTGGCAGTTAAACCAATTCGGAAATATATATACATAGTTAAATGTTGTTACCCACATACGAAAAACGAGCAGGCACCTGCTGCATATGCCACAACAGAAGGAAAAAAAAGAAAAAAGAGATGGACACTTTTACGGAGCGGAGAAGGCCCCCGACGCCTCGCCGGGGTCCGGGACCGAGGCCCCTTCCCCCGAGAGGGCCCCACCGGGAGCCGTAGCTGAGGCGATCCGCGAGAAGGGCCCGACGCACGTCCAGGCCCGCCTCGTCCGCCTTCGCCGCGGCCGGCGTCACGCGCAGCAGGTAAGCAGCTTACCTGCCCGCCACCCCCGTGGCCGGGGGCTCGTAACAGGGGTCACTCCGCGCGCTCCGCCCGCGCAGCTTACCTGCCCGCCACCCCTGTTGCCGGGGGCGCGTAACAGGGGTCACTCCGCGCGCAGTGCGCTCACGAAAGGGGTGGGGCTCACCCTGGTTGATATAGACAGCAGCTAGGACGGTGGCCATGGACGTCGGAACCCGCTAAGGACTGTGTAACAACCCACCTGCCGAATCAACTAGCCCTGAAAATGGATGGCGCTGGAGCGTTGGGCCCATACCCGGCCGTCGCCGGCAGCGAGACGCGCTTGGAGGTGCGCTCAGCGCGGCTCCCATATGATTGCGCACTGGTGTGCGTCTGGGTCGTGACAGCGTGGCACGCGAATGTCTGTGCTGCATTGGATCAGTCTCCTTTCTTTAACAGGCAAAAGCTTTATAACCTCACTAATGCCTTGCATCGTCTATATTAGATATATAACAACGGGCGGGTGCGGGCGGATGCGGTTCTGATCAAATGTTACATCGGGTGGATGGCGGATGGTTGACGACTTTCTGATGTGGTTGCGGATGAAATAATTGCCTATCCGCGCATCTCTAGCGCACGGGGTTATAAGGCGCACTGTCGATTTTTGAGAAAATTAAAGGCTTTTGAGTGCGCCTTATAGTCCGAAAAATACGGCAAGATATGCTACTGCATGCAGTATGGTACATGTATTTTTTTCTGTCAAATGAAAAGAACAAGTGCATTTAGTAGAAAAATGCATAGTACTGACACATTTTTCCAGGCTTTCACGGGGCCATATAAAGTGACGCGGAGGGCCAGATCTAGCCCCGAGGCCTTAAGTTTGACACCTGTGTTCTAGTCATACTTGTCTATTTTAATTACTGAAATTGTATTAATCACAGCCATTTGTATTGTGCACTTTTCTTCAAAGCATTGTCCATTCATAAGTCTCTGGTGAGATAACTGCAATCTGTGTTTCTCTCATGCTTGAAGGGAGGCGTTGCGATGGACCATCTTCTCCATGCAGGCCACAGGCCACGTCCTGCTGGGCTCCTCCTGGTACATGGAGCAGCTTCTGGAGGAGGAGGAGGGGTTAGAGGAGAGAGGACAGAGGGCCCTGGTCTTTCCCCGGGAGAGCAGAATTAGCAAGCTGCAGAACTTGCTGTTGGGTCGCGTCGCACACTGAGGTTGGACTCTGCATGTCCGTTTTTCCTGCAAGAGCGTCTGAAACTGTTACATTTCCCAGCTGAAGAGACCGCAGCTGCAACACCATAATCAAATGTCATCCTATTGAGACGAGTGAATAAAACGAAGCACTTTTAATTTCAAACCAACGTTTTGAGCCTCTGGTCATGAATGGCAACAGGTCCAGCGGTCTCTCCCACGCTGTCTTAATTGTCCCCAGCTTTCACTGTTCTGTCAGCTGCAGCCTGCTTGAGGAGCGCGGAAGCAAACCATTACCCAGAGATGTCCCACAGTCGGCTGCACACAAGTGTCACTTTGACCATCTTATCAAAGATGGTGTCAAAATCTGGACAGGTCTTTGACAAATTGTCAGAAGTCCTACTCCTTTTTTAATGTACCGTATTTTTCGGAGTATAAGTCGCACCGGCCGAAAATGCATAATAAAGAAGGAAAAAAAACAAGTCGCACTGGAGTATAAGTCGCATTTTTTGGGGAAATTTATTTGATAAAAGCCAACACCAAGAATAGACATTTGAAAAGCAATTTAAAATTAAAGCTGCAAGCAGCGTTGGACGGGCCCGCGTATTTGGCAGGTGCTAGTCCTAAGTGTCCCAATACTTTTGTCTACTTTTAGTCTGAAGTGTCCCAAGACTTTTGTCTAGTGTACCTACCTTGTCTGCATTGTGTGGGCACGTTGGTGCTTCCTGCTTTTAAGCAGCCATCTTAAAAAAACAGCAGTGCAGCAGCATCAGCGCAGCGGGTCTTTGAAGGCTCATAAAATCAAAACCGGAGCAGTTATAAAAAAAACTGTTCTGTTCATTTATGCACAAGGGTTGAATCTCTCTCCTGTGTTGGTTTGAAGCCAAAACGACAAACGCGCTCAGAGGAGATAGTTTTTGAAGGAAGGTGACCGTTTTTTACAAAATAATTGTTTTGAAGGGGGAATAGCAAACTTGCTGTTGATTTTTGCTGGGGGTTGTCAATTTATGAAATGTAGGTCTAAGTGAGACCTACGGAGAGGTTTTTGTTTCATGTCTCTCCGACCTTCCCAGTGGGAGTTACAGGCAGTTTTGTAATTTTTTTCTTCCGAGGAGCAGTTTTTTGTTCGTTTTATTCAAAAATTGCTGTAGAGCACAATTTTTAAATTTGGGGTTAGGTTTTTTCATTAGATCACATTTTTAGCCAGTCCTGATGTGTGTGTTCAGTTTGGTGAGTTTTGAAGCATGTTAAGGGGGTGAAATTACAGCTCAAAGAGGCAAAAGTGACTGTTTTTAGTACTTTTTAGTCTTGAAGGGGGAATTGCCAACATCCTGTTGATTTTTGCCCGAGGAAATAAATTATTAAAATTTAAGTCTAAGTGAGACCTACATAGAGGTTTTTGTTTCATGTCTCTACGACATTCGTACTGGGAGTTAGAAAAAGTTTACTTGGTAGGGGGCGCTAGAGCGCAGTTTTGGGGTTTGGTATTTTTACCAAAGAGTTTTGTTCGAGTTTTTTTATGTGTGCGTCAAATTTGGTGAGTTTTGAAGCATGTTAAGGGGGTGAAAGTAGTGCGCAAAGCTGCGGAATAAGAAAGAATAATAATAAAACCTACGAAATTCAATAGGTCCTTATGTCCCATTGCATAAGGACTCCCTGTGGGAGTCCTTTTGCAATGGGCCATTGCGGGCCCTAATAAAGAATAGTGAACAGGCTGAATAAGTGAACGTTATATGAGGCATAAATAACCAACTGGTATGTTAACGTAACATATTATGGTAAGAGTCATTCAAATAACTAACATTTAGAACATGCTATACGTTTACCAAACAATCAACACTCCTAATCGCTAAATCCCATGAAATCTTATACGTCTAGTCTCTTACGTGAATGAGTTAAATATTTGATATTTTACGGTAATGTGTTAATAATTTCACACAAGTCTCTCCTGAGTATAAGTCACACCCCCTATGAAAAAAACTGCGACTTGTAGTCCGAAAAATACGGTAGCTGTTATTTATAAATAGTGATGTAGGGGTAGAAGGCTGATCTTATTAAGTCCAGTTAAATGTATCAAAATGTCCTGTTAATGAGCTGCTGATACCAATAGAAATGTGCACGTTTTGTATTTCTTTGAAATTGCCTTATTAAACTACTACATTGCTTATCTGCATATGCACACAATATTCCAGAGTGCATCTAATTGTCTACATGCACACAGTCTACCTCAAGACACGTTTGGAGCTTCCAACGGCTGATGTTGATGCTACTTAAAAGGCGCCGCCCCCTTTTCCTCCTCCGTCCTCCGCTGTGTGCATCCATCAGGGCAGTGAGCTGCGAGCATCCTGTGTAGGTCCGCACGTTCCATTGAGGAAAGCTGATTTCACTTGCGTGCTTCTCAGGTGGCCACGGGGGGAGGAACCTGCTGTGAGGCTGCTGCAGATCAACATGTCCTCGCATAGAAGACTCCGTTCTCATCTCCTTTCAGCTGGCGGACATGGATAGTAACTGAAGTGGCGAAGGTAAGAGAGTACCTGTTTTATAACAACTCACGTCGTTATCGTGCAGATATGTCACAGGTTGTTAAAAGGAAAACTTTGCAAAACGATGCACGTGCAACAATACCACTGCAAAGTGTGGCTCGGTGGCAATTTGGATCCCATTGTTAGTTTTTGGAATTGGGGGGGGAGGTCGATCAAAAAGGCTCAATGTAGAGAGAAAAAGCTGAAATGTTGATGCCAATCATGATACAAAGCTTTATCGCAACGTTTTTAATATTATAATGTCTGACCGTTGTTTCAGTGGGATCTACAACATGCACAAAATATTGATTTGCAAGAGGAAATGTGCTTTTTATTCGAGCCTGGAGGCGTTTTGTGCGTGGGACGTGGGAGTGGGTGCTTGACTTTTCGAGCTTGTGGATTTCTCCCACACTCTCAGGGGACTTCTCCCCGCAGCAAAAAAAAAGATAAACAACTCTCAGTACATTTACTTTGTACACTGTTTTTTGTTTAATTGTGTAGTGTTCACTGCTCACTGTTAATTTTGTCCTTCAGCAATTAACCACTACGGCGTGGCCAAGTTGGTAGAGTGGCCGTGCCAGCAATCGGAGGGTTGCTGGTTACTGGGGTTCAATCCCCACCTTCTACCATCCTAGTCACGTCCGTTGTGTCCTTGGGCAAGACACTTCACCCCTTGCTCCTGATGGCTGCTGGTTAGCGCCTTGCATGGCAGCTCCCGCCATCAGTGTGTGAATGGGTAAATGTGGAAATACTGTCAAAGCGCTTTGAGTACCTTGAAGGTAGAAAAGCGCTATACAAGTATAACTCATGTGGCATGTTTATTTGAATGGGAGACTTATGCTGCAATTTAGCAACAAGACGTTGTCGTTCAAGACGAACTGAACAGTCCATTGAATGCTCTGAGAATACAAAAACTTGGATAAATTAGAACAGGTGTCAAACTCGTTTTCATTTAGGGCCACGTTGCAGTTTTGGCTGCCCTCAGAGGGCCGGCCACTTGTAACATTAATAAAAGAAACATACTTGTATACTTGAGGGGCGGCATGGCGTAGTGGGTAGAGCAACCGTGCCAGAAACCTGAGGGTTGCAGGTTCGCTCCCCGCCTCTTACCATCCAAAAATCGCTGCCATTGTGTCCTTGGGCGGGACACTTCACCCTTTGCCCCCGGTGCCACTCACACCGGTGAATTGAATGATGAATGACAGGTGGTGGTCGGAGGGGCCCTTGGCGCAAATTGCAGCCACGCTTCCGTCAGTCTACCCCAGGGCAGCTGTGGCTATGAAAGTAGCTTACCACCACCAGGTGTGAACGAATGATGGGTTCTACATGTAAAGCGACTTTGGGTACTTAGAAAAGCGCTATATAAATCCCAGTTATTATTATTATTAAGGATTAGCCGCATGATATTGTCACACAATTACCTATGCATTTGATTAGAAAATATGTATTTTATTTACACTGTAAAAAAAAAAATCTGGATTTTGCGGTCAGAAAATTGCGAATTTTACCTTAAAATTTACAGTAAAATGGTCACACTATTTTTAACTGTAAAATTCTGGTGATTGAGCTGCTAGTTTTTTGTTTTGCGTTAAAAATATGGTTGCTGTTTTCACAATGTAAATGTAAAAATGGTACCACCGTTTTTTTCTTAAGGTAGGATTCTGAAGACCGAGCTGTTTTAAAAAATATATATAATTTGTCATGTTTAGTGTACAATTTGATGGATAACTTGCTTTGAAATCATAAGGCTAAGTAGATTCATGTATGTTTTTACCCCGAAATGTTTAGAATGTATGATATGTTGTATTATTAGATACATAAAGTTTAAAAACTATATAACTGCATGCAGTACATCGCTTTTTTTTTTTTGTCAAAATAGAAAAAGAAAGAAAGATGATGTACTTTGATACATATTATTTCTAAATGATGTGGTGGGCCATATCTGGTCCCCTTGGCATTGAGTTTGACACCTGTGAATTAGAACATCAATTGAGTTATACTAAAATGTTGAAGTGACTGTAAATTAATGTCAGAATTAATTGAAAAGAACTAACACTGGTAGAACTTGTTTGTGGTTCTGTATACTTGATATATATTTATCTGCACTGTCTCAAAAGAAGACATGTCCTTACAGTGCACACCTATATTTGGGCAGCTTGAAGACAAACTTACATTAAGTAGGCGTTAGTATGAGATTTGACTAAACCAGGGGTGTCCACACTTTTTCTGCAGGCGAGATACTTTTCAATTGACCAAGTCGAGGGAATCTACCTCATTCATTTATTTATTTATGAAAGAGGTTTTTGTTAACAAGTTAAAGGTGTTTAATGATAATACAAGCATGTTTAACACATAGATTCCTTTCTATCATGAAGAAAATAATATAAGTTGGTGTATTACCGGATTCTGATGACTTGCATTGATTGGAATCAGACAGTAGTGAGGATAACGTCCACAAATGGAGGAGAAAAAAAGTTCTCCTTTCTGTCCAATACCACATGAAAGTGGTTGGTTTTTGGCATCTTATTTGTCCAGCTTCCATACTCCTTTTTATACACTTTACAAGAAAACATTGGCGGCAAACTCCATAGCTTGCTAGCTTGTGCATGCTAGCTTTCTGAGACTCCTATTTTGTTAGTGCAAGCAGGATGAAGCAGTGCTTTTTTTGTGAAGACAGGAACTGTGCAGTCGGTCTTTAGAGTTTTGACGGCAGGTACGGCGTGAGAGTCTGTTGAAATAAAGTGTTTCTCGCCTTCCTGTCGGTCATTTTTTCTTAATAATGATCTGGCAGCAGCCAGCGTCATCACACAAGACCCTCGGGTGCCGCGAATGTCAATCGAGTGACGTCTTGGTGAAGATTTATGATCGCTAATTTTTAGGTCTATTTTTTTTAATCGACTGACACCCTCCGCCATCGACCGGTAGCTCGCGATTGACGTAATGGGCACCCCTGATGTAAACAGAAGGCCTTTTCCATGCCGTGGCAAATCTCACTTTGAGCCCAGTACATTCTGGGAGTCTCTGTGACGAACAGCGCAGAGATTTTAATCGGGGAAACTCCAGATGGTGTGGAAATTCTCAAACATTTTTAGAAAGCCATTCATTTGAGCTACTGTATAAAGGTATTACTGAGTGTGTAAAAACCATGGGTGGTTACGATCAAGCCGCTTGGTCACTTGTGAATGGATGGACATTTTGTTTAAGGACGATACAATACACCAACACACCCAGATGCTTAAATTGAAAACATGGACAAATACACAGATCGACTGCTTGATCTGTGGGATTTGATGGTCTTGAATGTTGTTTCCACCTCTAAAACAACACAGTCTGACATATTTCAAATTGTATTGACGTCTTCGGATAGTGGCGATTTTAACGTCTGTCATTTATTCACTTTGTATGCACAGTTTTCCCATGTTGTGAGATATTGCATTCAAAACTCATTATATGTAAACATTACCGCAGAGTTAAATATAAACAATAATTTAATCAAAAGCAAAACAATCCGTATTAACGCAGGCTCTCACGGTCATCCAATCGCGATATATTCATCTTACTTACGTTTTTGTAGTAATGTTCTTTCATACTTTTTGTCACTTTTTAAAATATTTTTTAATTTCATTTGTCGCCCTATTTCAAACAAAAAACTCTTAGTTGAATAAAAAATGTCAACGTTACATCCATTTAGATATTGTATCAGTTTAAGGCTATAATATACAGGACTGTCTCAGAAAATTAGAATATTGTGATAAAGTCCTTTATTTTCTGGAATGCAACTAAAAACATGAAAATGTCATACATTCTGGATTCATTACACATCAACTGAAATATTGCAAGCCTTTTATTATTTTAATATTGCTGATTATGGCATACAGCTTAAGAAAACTCAAAAATCCCATCTCAAAAAATTAGAATATTTCCTCAGACCAAGTAAAAAATAAAGATTTATAACAGCAAAACAAAATCAAACATTTGAAAAATGTCAATTAATGCACTCAGTACTTGGTTGGGAATCCTTTTGCACGGATTACTGCACCAATGCGGTGTGGCATGGAGGCAATCAGCCTGTGGCATTGCTAAGGTGTTATGGATGTTTCAATAGCTGCCTTTAGCTCATTTGCCGTATTTGGTCTGGTGTCTTTCAGCTTCTTCTTCTTCACAATACCCCACAAATTCTCTATGGGCCCCAGGATCTCGTCACAATATCTCTGTGCATTCAAAACGCCATCAATAAAATGCACTTGCGTTCATTGTCCATAACATACGCCTGCCCATACCATAACCCCAAACCCACCCTGAGCCTCTCGATTCCCAGCGTTGACATCAGCAAACCGCTCTGCCATCTGCCCTTAACAGTGAAAACCGGGATTCATCCGTGAGGAGAACACCGCTCAAACGTGCCACTCTCCATCGCATGTGAGCATTTGCCCACTTAAGTCGGTTACGACGAAGACCCCGATGAGGACGACGAGCATGTAGATGAGCTTCCCTGAGACGGTATCTGTTTGTGAAGAAATTCTTAGCTAATGCAGACCAATTGTTGCACTAACATAAAATCTGCTTAGTGAGAAGAATTATCTTATCAGAGAGAAAATAAGCAAATATCACCCTTATTTGAGATATTTAATCTTACTTAGATTTCAGTTTTTGCAGTGTGCTTCCCAAAACTACAAAAATGGCGGGGCGGCGTGACGTAGGGCTATTTCCGTATTGAGGGCGGAGAGGTTGTGGTTTGGGGGATGACGTCTGGGTATAGTACTACTCACGATAATTATATTCAAGTGTGAATATTATGAATTCACCAAAGAGAGAAACGGCTGAGGACAAGACTAGAAAAATACAACAGTCAGGTGGAAGACAACACGAGTAAAGAAGGAAAAAACAACTGAAGTTTATTGTGTCTAAGTTTTGTCGTTGTGCATTGTTGTGGGTTTCTTTGATTTGTGCAGGAAGGAAAACCCAGCCTGCTAGAAAAATGAAAAAAGGAAGTCTTTGTGGTTTAGAAATGAAAACATCACCGTCTCCCAGTTGCACCGCTTACCTTCGCATCAAAGTATTCTCTGTTAATTGGCTGTTGACCGAGTGGCCTTTCGTCCATCATCTTCCAACTTTTCCTCCCCCATTTGTGTCATCATGCTTTTACTTTGCCCGCTAATATTTTTAAATGGCTCGCCATTTCAGCTCCAAGATAAATAACTCATTGCAGAGTCTGCTTGGAATGCTCAAACCTGCACTCTTCAACAACTGGAGAGTCCACCTGAATAATGGAAATGTTTCCCAATCAAGGGAAAGCTATAACTGCAGTAATGGACGCTCTTGCGCATATTGTCCCTCTCTTCTTCCTCTTTAATAACCAAAAAAATACATCAGATATGAAGTCTAGTTTTCTATCTTCATATTTTATGCCAGCATGCACACTCCTGTGCTTCACCATGGGCCAAAACTATTTAGGGTCCTCACAAGAAGGTTATGGAAAGTGCAAAAAGAAGGTTGATAAGAGCGGAACTGACTCAGTTTTGTTGTGTTTTTGCCATGTTCACCTATCTGTGAGTATGGAGGGATAGTTATAGTGTCATTGAATCAGTCAAGGTGGCCTTGTATGATACATATGTGCAAAACATTGCAAGAAATGTAACAAAAACAAATAGCAAAGGTTTTAGTATTGGAGTGATGTCACCATGTATTAATGTGTTGCATTTCCTCTCAACTCCCCTGGGTGCTTTTTTTACTTCATTGTTTGTGTATGTACCCAAGTGCAGTAACAAACATTACACATGTCCAAGCAGTCAAAATCCAACACAAAAACTAGTTAAATTTCAGTTGTGAGAGGTTTTTTATTGAACAGTATGGAATAAAATAGGCTTTTATTGTCATTGCCCATTAAGAACAATGAAATTGCGGAAGGTCCCGCCAGCAGCAAGGCACATGCGTACAATACATTTGTTACAGTTGAAAATGTACACTGCAAAAAGTCTGTATTCAAAAACAAGAACAAAAAATACAAAAGTTAGGGGCATTTTACTTGAACTAAGCAAAATTATCTGCCAATAGAACAAAAAAAATTGGCTTGTCAAGACTTTCCAAAACAAGTAAAATTAGCTAACCTCAATGAACCCAAAGATACCTTCAAATAAGTATATTCTCACTAATAACAAGTGCACTTTTCTTGATAGAAAAACAAATGAGACCTTTTTTCTCAATAGGTTGAAAAATATTCTTAAATAAATGTAAATGCTAGTGCCATTATCTTGACATAACTGTCAGTTTACTGTACTGTGCCAACTGTACTACTGTATGAGTACGTATGTTCTATTGTTTCATTGAAAATAAAACAGCAAAGTCCATTTGGCTGTCATCCGTTTTAATTATGAGACACAATTGTGTCAAAGTCATGATGTTTAATTTCATGCTTGAAATAAAAAAATCTTACTTTGAAAAAGCAGTTTTATACTTGTGAGTGTTGATGACACAGCTTTGCATCAGTTGATAGTCTAGTTTCAAGCATGTTTTACTCCATAGGTCTTAAAATCTCAGCAACAAGCTGTAATATCTTACTGAGATCATTTAGGACCAAAACACTTAAAACAAGTAAAACACTCTAACATAAAATCTGCTTAGTGAGAAGAATTATCTTATCAGACAGAAAATAAGCAAATATCACCCTTATTTGAGATATTTAATCTTACTTAGATTTCAGTTTTTGCAGTGTATTTATTAAAGTCTGACAAAGGTAGGTCAAACTCTGGCACATAAAAGTGTAGATACATTGCAAACAGTGCTGTGCAAAATGTTACAATGACAACACAGTGAGGTAGGTAACAAACTGGCATATAAAAGTATATAAACAGTGCAAACTGTGTAACCCTCTTGTCAGTCATCCACTGTCTTCGTCTGTGTGGAAGTGGGGCTGCTGGTATACACCCACAGCCAAGTTGAACCTCGTAAACGTAACAAAATGATACGACTCACCCCCAAAATGTAATCACATGTTTCTTATCCCATTTCTGACATGTCCTGAAACAAATATGTAGCTTGTGGCTGAGTCCCACTTTTGCCAAAAGTTATCTATGCACACCAAATCTTTTTTTTTTTTTTTTTTGCCAGTCCAAACGCTCCAAAGTGCTTCAGATGGGATCTTTTCGCATCAGATGCAGGCCACAGCAGGAAGTAGCCCGAATCTGATCAGCATTGCGACCCGAATGCGACTTTTTCGGCGGACAAATTTTCAGTGCATCACTATGCATCAAATACGGCCACTAAATTGCCCCAAAATTATACTTTGACGCAATGAAAGCATGTTTTAGTGCAAGTCTATGAGGTGGATTATGTTTAGAACTACAGTACAGGCCAAAAGTTTGGACACACCTTATCATTTCAATGCGTTTTCTTTATTTTCATGACTATTTACATTGTAGATTGTCTCTGCAGGCATCAAAACTATGACACCTGTGAAGTGAAAACCCTTTCAGGTGACTACGTCTTGAAGCTCATGGAGAGAATGCCAAGAGTGTGCAAATTAGTAATCAGAGCAAAGGGTGGCTATTTTGAAGGAACGAGAATATAAAACATGTTTTCAGTTATTTCACCTTTTTTTGTTAAGTACATAACTCCACATGTGTTCATTCATAATTTTGATGCCTTCAGTGACAATCTACAAATTAAAAGTCATGAAAATAAAGAAAACACATTGAATTATATATATATATATATATATATATATATATATATATATATATATACAGGTAAAAGCCAGTAAATTAGAATATTTTGAAAAACTTGATTTATTTCGGTAATTGCATTCAAAAGGTGTAACTTGTACATTATATTTATTCATTGCACACAGACTGATGCATTCAAATGTTTATTTCATTTAATTTTGATGATTTGAAGTGGCAACGAATGAAAATCCAAAATTCTGTGTGTCACAAAATTAGATTATTACTTAAGGCTAATACAAAAAAGGGATTTTTAGAAATGTTGGCCAACTGAAAAGTATGAAAATGATAAATATGAGCATGTACAATACTCAATACTTGGTTGGAGCTCCTTTTGCCTCAATTACTGCGTTAATGCGGCGTGGCATGGAGTCGATGAGTTTCTGGCACTGCTCAGGTGTTATGAGAGTCCAGGTTGCTCTGATAGTGGCCTTCAACTCTTCTGCGTTTTTGGGTCTGGCATTCTGCATCTTCCTTTTCACAATACCCCACAGATTTTCTATGGGGCTAAGGTCAGGGGAGTTGGCGGGCCAATTTAGAACAGAAATACCATGGTCTGTAAACCAGGCACTGGTAGATTTTGCGCTGTGTGCAGGCGCCAAGTCCTGTTGGAACTTGAAATCTCCATCTCCATAGAGCAGGTCAGCAGCAGGAAGCATGAAGTGCTCTAAAACTTGCTGGTAGACTGCTGCGTTGACCCTGGATCTCAGGAAACAGAGTGGACCGACACCAGCAGATGACATGGCACCCCAAACCATCACTGATGGTGGAAACTTTACACTAGACTTCAGGCAACGTGGATCCTGTGCCTCTCCTGTCTTCCTCCAGACTCTGGGACCTCGATTTCCAAAGGAAATGCAAAATTTGCATGGTTGGGTGATGGTTTGGGGTGCCATGTCATCTGCTGGTGTCGGTCCACTCTGTTTCCTGAGATCCAGGGTCAACGCAGCCGTCTACCAGCAAGTTTTAGAGCACTTCATGCTTCCTGCTGCTGACCTGCTCTATGGAGATGGAGATTTCAAGTTCCAACAGGACTTGGCGCCTGCACACAGCGCAAAATCTACCCGTGCCTGGTTTACGGACCATGGTATTTCTGTTCTAAATTGGCCCGCCAACTCCCCTGACCTTAGCCCCATAGAAAATCTGTGGGGTATTGTGAAAAGGAAGATGCAGAATGCCAGACCCAAAAACGCAGAAGAGTTGAAGGCCACTATCAGAGCAACCTGGGCTCTCATAACACCTGAGCAGTGCCAGAAACTCATAGACTCCATGCCACGCCGCATTAACACAGTAATTGAGGCAAAAGGAGCTCCAACCAAGTATTGAGTATTGTACATGCTCATATTTTACATTTTCATACTTTTCAGTTGGCCAACATTTCTAAAAATCCCTTTTTTGTATTAGCCTTAAGTAATATTCTAATTTTGTGACACACGGAATTTTGGATTTTCATTTGTTGCCACTTCAAATCATCAAAATTAAATGAAATAAACATTTGAATGCATCAGTCTGTGTGCAATGAATAAATATAATGTACAAGTTACACCTTTTGAATGCAATTACTGAAATAAATCAAGTTTTTCAAAATATTCTAATTTACTGGCTTTTACCTGTGTGTGTGTGTGTATATATATATATAAGAAATACTTTAATTTCAGTGAATTCTAGCTATAAATATACTCCACGCCCCCAATCTCCCGAATTCGAAAGTCTCAAGGTTGGCAAGTATGGTGACAACGCCGCCGCGGCGTGTCCGTAAAAAAAAAAGTACCGGTATTTTTCATTGGCAGTATAGTAGTATTAATATTCAATACTGGGCGTGTTGACTTTGACTGTGTAAAAGCCAGCAAAGTCGTGCTCCTCCCCGTTCACAAGGGTCAGCTGCACTAAAGAGCGGCCTTCTTAAAAGCGGACGTCCAGCTGAGAGTCACCCTCAGTGGGGATTCTCTCTTCAATTCCTATTAGTTTGAGATCTCATGCATCGGCCTGAACATTTGCAAGCCTCTCGTGTGCTCCAAGGGCTGCAGTGGATGCGGCTATCATCCTCGCTCTATTCAACTACAGCTGGAATTGGTCTCAGCGGGTGCTTGGTGGTTCAGCAAGATGTGTGTGTGTGTGTGTGTGTGTTTGTCCCTTTCCCGCGCTGCTTGACTCCAAGCAGTGGCGAGCAAATGTTATGCTCCGACATGACAATCGTCTCCATCATGGAGCGCTGACTGGGGAGAGCGCTTTAATAACAGCTTGATGTCTCAACGGGGGAGCCTATTTACAGATCACACAGATATACACATGTACATGCAAGCATATGGTGGAGAAAGTACAAGTTGTGTGTGTGCTGTTCTCCACCGTCGCCCCCTCACATTGCAGACTCCAGAATGCTGCGGCGTGTATTTGTGTGCATTGTTTTGTTCCGAGTGATGAGCATTGTTGGAATTATAGCTATGACAAACTGAAGGGACTGAAGCTTACTTTTTGGCTGAAAAACAGGAGTGTTTCTCACTGCTGCATCTCATGCAAGGATTCCCACACTTGAAGGTCGGTCGCAACATGGTGTCCGAAAAGTTGAGCAGTCAGCACGTTCCCAATATGTACACTGACATTGTGGGCATAAATGAAACAACCATACCTTCAGTGTTTTTCAACCTTTTTTGAGCCGAGGCACATTTTTTTTCATTGAAATAATGCTGAGGCACACTACCAGCAGAAATCATTAGGGCCCGCATGGCCCATTGCAAAAGGACTCGAAGGATTTGTAAGGTTTTATTCTTTATTATTATTATTCTTCCGCAACTTTGCGCTGTAATTTGACCCCCTTAACATACTTCAAAACTCACCAAGTTTTACACACACATCAGTAATATACGGCAAAACTTTTTATCAAAAAACCAAACCTCAAAACTCAAAATTGCGCTCTAGCGCCCCCTACGAAAAGAAAAAACTAGACTGCCTGTAACTCCCACTAGGAAGGTCGGAGAGACATGAAACAAAAACCGTTATGTAGGTGTGACTTAGACCTAGATTTCATAATAGTATATTCTCGGGCAAAAATCAACAGGAAGTTGGCAATTCCCCCTTCAAGACAAAAAAGTACTAAAAACAGTAACTTTTACCTCTTTGAGCTGTATTTTGACCTCCTTAACATGCTTCAAAACTCACCAAACTGAACGCACACATCAGGACTGGCAAACATTGCGATCTAAAAAAAAAAACCTAACCCTAAATCTAAAAATTGCGCTCTACTGCAATTTTTTAATAAAACGCTAAACAAACTGCTCCTCTGAAGAAAAAATTGACAAAACTGCCTGTAACTCCCACTGGGAAGGTCGGAGAGACATGAAACAAAATCCTCTATGTAGGTCTCACTTGGACCTACATTTCATAAATTGACAACCCCCAGCAAAAATCAACAGGAAGTTTGCTATTCCCCCTTCAAAACAAAATGTTTGTAAAAACCGGTCACCTTTCTTCAAACTATCTCCTCTGAGCGCGTTTGTCGTTTCGGCTTCAAACTAACACAGGAGAGAGATTGAACCCTTCTGATTAAAAGTTATCGAAAGAGTTTGAAAATCTGCTCCGGTTTTGATTTTATGAGCCTTCAAAGAACCGCTGCGCTGCTGCTGCTGCTATGCTGTCTTTTCAAGATGGCTGCTTAAAAGCAGGAAGCACCAGCGTGCCCACACAATGCAGACAAGGTAGGTACACTACACAAAAGTATTGGGACAATTCGGACTAAAAGTAGACAAAAGTATTGGGACACTTAGGACGAAAACTGAACAAAAGTATTGGGACACTTAGGACTAGCACCTGCCAAATACGCGGGCCCGATCAATGCTGCTTGCAGCTTTAATTAAAAAATGAAATTCAGTTGACGGTAAAAAGTCGTTGTCGCAATTGTTGGATATGACTTTAAAGCATAACCAAGCATGCATCACTATAGCTCTTCTCTCAAAGTAGGTGTACTGTCACCACCTATCACATCACGCCCTGACTTATTTTGAGTTTTTTGCTGTTTTCCTGTGTGTAGTGTTTTAGTTCTTGTCTTGCGCTCCTATTTTGTTGTTGATTGTCATGTTTTGTTGTTTTTTTCCTGTAGCAGTTTCATGTCTTCCTTAAACGCTATTCCCCGCATCTGCTTTGTTTTAGCAATCAAGACTATTTAAGTTGTTTTTATTAGAGATGTCCGATAATATCGGACTGCCGATACTATGGGCCGATAAATGCTTTAAAATGTAATATCGGAAATTATCGGTATCTGTTTCAAAATCATCGGTATCTGTTTCAAAAAGTAAAATGTATGACTTTTTAAAACGCCGCTGTGTACACGGACGTAGGGAGAAGTACAGAGCGCCAATAAACCTTAAAGGCACTGCCTTTGCGTGCCGGCCCAATCACATTATATCTACGGCTTTTCACACACACAAGTGAATGCAAATCATACTTGGTCAACAGCCATACAGTTCACACTGAGGGTGGCTGTATAAACAACTTTAACACTGTTAGAAATATGCGCCACACTGTGAACCGACACCAAACAAGAATGACAAACACATTTCGGGAGAACATCCGCACCGTAGCACAACGTAAACACAACAGAACAAATACCCAGAACCCCTTGCAGCACTAACTCTTCCGGGACGCTACAATATACACTCCCCGCTACTCCCACACCTCATCCTCGCCCACCTCAGCCCCTACAGCATGTTCCAAATTCCAAGCTGCTGTTTTGAGGCATGTTAAAAAAAATAATGCACTTTGTGACTTCAATAATAAATATGGCAGTGCCATGTTGGCATTTCTTTTCCATAACTTGAGTTGATTTATTTTGGAAAACCTTGTTACATTGTTTAATGCATCCAGCGGGGCATCACAACAAAAT
Organism: Nerophis lumbriciformis; assembly: GCF_033978685.3. Taxonomy (NCBI): domain Eukaryota; kingdom Metazoa; phylum Chordata; class Actinopteri; order Syngnathiformes; family Syngnathidae; genus Nerophis; species Nerophis lumbriciformis. The sequence goes on from NC_084575.2 coordinate 31,319,951, forward strand.
TAGGCATAATAATGTGTTCATTCCACGACTTTATATATCGGAATCGGTAATTAAGAGTTGGACAATATCGGAATATCGTCAAAAAAGCCATTAGACTTGGACTTAGATAAACTTTAATGATCCACAAGGGAAATTGTTCAACACAGTAGCTCAGTTACAATTATGGAAAGTGTAAGGATGGAAAGGACAATGCAGGTATAAATAGACTATTATAGCGATAAAAAAATCTAACATATATACGAATATATACATATGTGTACAGAATAATATATATACAGATATATTATATTATGTCTATAACATACTGTGTATATACAATATATATATATATATATATGTATATATATATATAATGACCATGTGCAATATTACAGTATATACATATACTATACATTATCGGACATCTCTAGTATTATTTGATCTTTTCTCCGAGACAATGGCGCCTTATGTAGCCCGTAGTTTAGGTCTTAATCAACCGGTACCGTATTTTTCGGAGTATAAGTCGCTCTGGAGTATAAGTCGCACCGGCCGAAAATGCATAATAAAGAAGGAAAAAAACATATAAAAGTCGTATAAGTCGCATTTTTTGGGGAAATGTATTTGATAAAAGCCAACACCAAGAATAGACATTTGAAAGGCAATTTAAAATAAATAAAGAATAGTGAACAACAGGCTGAATAAGTGTACGTTATATGAGGCATAAATAACCAACTGGTATGTTAACGTAACATATTATGGTAAGAGTCATTCAAATAACTATAACATATAGAACATGCTATACGTTTACCAAACAATCTGTCACTCCTAATCACTAAATCCCATGAAATCTTATACGTCTAGTCTCTTACGTGAATGAGATCAATAATATTATTTGATATTTTACGCTAATGTGTTAATTTCACACATAAGTCGCTCCTGAGTATAAGTCGCACCCCCGGCCAAACTATGAAAAAAACCTGCGATTTATAGTCCAAAAAATACGGTATTCCTCCTAAATCCAAATGCTTTTACAGTGCTTCGTCGTACGCTTCTGACTTGGACCATTCTGCAAGTCTTCTGCAAAGCAGCCTATCTCTGCTGGGGATTGAAGGCAACTAGGAAACCAGAAGCTCTGAGGGCAAGTCTGATGTAAGACTTCACAGCGGAAAAAAAAAAGAAAAGAAAAAAAGAGAAGCCCCCACCTCTGTTCCCTGGGAGACGTTGTTTACCGGCTCACACTCTTCTCTTCCTTCTCTCCGTTCTTCACCTTGCATTACCAATCCTTAGTTCATTTCCACGTTTAGTGTCCACAGAATGACTGAGATGGTCAAATCCTAAAAGCACCCTCAAAATCCTTTCACAGATACTCAAAGTAATGCACTAATGTGAGTTTCTGCACCGAGACTTTCCTGTCAAGAAGTCCATCATTTGCTTACACAATTTGCTTAAAATACACAGAAGGAGAGTAATGTTGATCTTCAGGGACTTCCGTTCCCGCTCACAACTCTGCTCTTTTATTTTTTTTTTGGTGTATCCAGGGGGAACAGAACACACGTCAACAGTCATTTTTCTAGCAATTCTTGGATGCTCACGTCAGAAGAAATATGTTTTTATCACCGCCGTTTCCTGTTGACTCCTGACGGCGTGCGTGCATTTAAGGCGACTTCACTTCTCTCACGCCATCACCGGGGGTCCGTGTCACGCGCCTCGGTAATCTACCGCACCTGTGTGCTCGATTAACTATACCCTTGTAGTAGGGTTGCTATGGCAACCCTACTAGTTTGCTGGAGGGGGCAACAGCTGAGCAACACACAGGTTAATAGTTGGGGGTTGGGGTTTTTTGGGGGAATTTTCACAATCCTAATGTAAGACAAAAACACATTTTTCGTTCTAATTTGTAATAATTGAGTCATTCTAGGTGGCTGGCAATGCTGCTAATGATAGAAATCCATTCTGCCTCTAAATCACTGTAGATACCGTATTTTTCGGACTATAAGTTGCAGTTTTTTTCATAGTTTGGCCGGGGGTGCGACTTATACTCAGGAGCGACTTATGTGTGAAATGATCAGTGTTGGGTTGGTTACTGAAAACCAGTAACTAGTTACAGTTACTAGTTACTTTATTTCAAAAGTAACTCAGTTACTAACTCAGTTACTTACACCAAAAAGTAATGCGTTACTGTGAAAAGTAACTATTTAGTTACTTCTTCTACTTTTTGTTTTTAAAGCTCCCATTAATGCCCTTTTAGCCTTCATTTCAGTACTGTTATTGCACTGGAGAATAATACAATCTGTTGATCAACTTGACATACATTTGCATCACTGAACTCTGCTAAGCAATGTGCTCTACATACAACACACAAATACAAAGATATGTTTCAAAGGGCCAATTTATTTCAGGCCAGAACAAATTGACAAAACTATTTTAAATAGCTGCAACATAACATCAGAGGTGGGTCGTAACGCGCTACATTTACTCCGTTACATCTACTTGAGTAACTTTTGGGATAAATTGTACTTCTAAGAGTAGTTTTAATGCAACATACTCTTACTTTTACTTGAGTATATTTATAGAGAAGAAACGCTACTTTTACTCCGCTACTTTTATCTACATTCAGCTCGCTACTCGCTACTAATTTTTATCGATCTGTTAATGCACGCTTTGTTTGTTTTGGTCTGTCAGACAGACCTTCATAGTGCCTGCGTTTCAACAAATACAGTCACTGGTGACGTTCACTCCGTTCCACCAATCAGATGCAGTCACTGGTGACGTTGGACCAATCAAACAGAGCCAGGGGTCACATGACCTGACTTAAACAAGTTGAAAAACTTATTGGGGCGTTACCATTTAGTGGTCAATTGTACGGAATATGTACTGTACTGTGCAATCTACTAATAAAAGTTCCAATCAATCAATCAAAACTGTGAAGGAAAAAAGACAATTTTTTATTTCAACCGTACATCCCGTCAAAAGCCTAAAGACTGACTGCACAGTTCCTGTCTTCACAATAAAAGTGCCGCTCCATTGCGCCTGCGCTTTCAAAATAAGAGTCTCCGAAAGCCAGCGCAAACAAGCTAGCAAGCTACGGAGTTTGCCGCCAATGTATTTCTTGTAAAGTGTATGAAAACGAATATGGAAGCTGAATAAATAAGATGCCAAAAACCAACCACTTTCATGTGGTATTAGACAGAAAGGAGTAACTTTTTTTCTCCTCCATTTGAAAATGTGGATGTTATCAGCACTACTGTCTGATTACAATCAATGCAAGTCATCAGAATCAGGTAATACACCAACTTATATTCTTGTCTTCATGAAAGAAAGGAATCTATATGTGTTAAACATGCATGTATATTCATTAAAACACCTTTAACATGTAAACAAAAGCGGCAAAATAAATAAATATAAATCATATACTGTATATATCAATGTATGTATGTATATATATATATATATATATATATATATATATATATATATATGTATATGTATATGTGTGTGTGTGTGTATATATATATATATATATATATATATATGTAACATGTAAACAAAAGCGGCAAAATAAATAAATATAAATTGTATACTGTATATATCAATGTATGTATATATATATATATATATATGTATATATGTGTGTGTGTGTGTTACTCAGTACTTGAGTAGTTTTTTCACAACATACTTTTTACTTTTACTCAAGTAAATATTTGGGTGACTACTCCTTACTTTTACTTGAGTAATAAATCTCTAAAGTAACAGTACTCTTACTTGAGTACAATTTCTGGCTACTCTACCCACCTCTGCATAACATACATAAGTAACAAACAGCATAATAACACTAACACTAACCACGTTAAACCCAGATTCCGAACTAACAAAGGTCTTAACTCATTGTCTTTCTATGCCACTTCAATATGGAATGCACTCCCAACAGGTGTAAAATAAAGGGCATCCCCATCCTCCTTCAAAACCGCACTAAAAGAACACCTCCAGGCAACTACAACCCTAAACTAACACCCTCCCTTCCACATAATACCTCTTTGGATTGTAAATAATCAAATGTAGACATTTTTTCTTATACTTTCTGATCTCTCTCTGTGTCCACTACTTGCTGTACATATCCTACCAAGTCAGTCCTACACTGTTTCAATGTCCATTTCTCTGTTGATGCTAATTGTTGATGACAGAAGTGTTGATACCAACCAAACCTAAATATACCCTGATGATTATCTTGTGTGATGACTGTATTATGATGTTAGTATATATTTGATAGTATATATCTGTATCATGAATCAGTGGACCCCGACTTAAACAAGTTGAAAAACTTATTGGGGTGTTACCATTTAGTGGTCAATTGTACGGAATATGTACTGTACTGTGCAATCTACTAATAAAAGTTTCAATCAATCAATCAATCAACAACATAGCTGTAAAGCTGGCTTCACCTAAGGAAGGCACACGTGACATACACAGAGCCTAACCAGGCAGATTTGAATTGTTGTTTTGGGCAGTAGACGGGATCTTTGATCCAAGACACAACTTACATTTAACTAAAATGTTATTTTCTTTGTGCTCGACAAAAGAAAAGAAGTGAGAATATCTCATACTTGCCAACCCTCCCGAATTTCAGTGCCTCTCCCAGGGACAACCATTCTCCAAATTTCTCCCGATTTCCAGCCGGATTTAAGGCACGCCCCCTCCAGGTCCGTGCGGACCTGAGTGAGGACATCCTGTCGTCACGTCCGCTTGGCCAACCAAAAAGTAACCACAGAACACTATACCGTATAGTCGTATAGTGTTCTGTGGTTACTTTTTTGTTGGCCAACGGTTTACGTTGTATTGCGCACCCCCCTCCCATCCCCGCCACACACCCAGAGACACACACACCCACAGAGAGCGCAGAGGAAGAATCAGAAGCATGTCAGTGCTTCGCTGCCATAAAACACGATCAGATCCTCAGTTTCTAGCCGATACTACATAAAAAATAACGTAAAATAACGCAGTAACGTATCATGTAGTAACGGTAACTGAGTTACTGAATATAAAAAATAACGCGTTAGATTACTAGTTACCGCCGAAACTAACGGCGTTACAGTTAGTCCCAACACTGGAAATGATTAACACATTAGCGTAAAATATCAAATAATATTATTGATCTCATTCACGTAAGAGACTAGACGTATCAGATTTCATGGGATTTAGCGATTAGGAGTGACAGATTGTTTGGTAAACGTATAGCATGTTCTATATGTTATAGTTATTTGAATGACTCTTACCATAATATGTTACGTTAACATACCAGTTGGTTATTTATGCCTCATATAACGTACACTTATTCAGCCTGTTGTTCACTATTCTTTATTTATTTTAAATTGCCTTTCAAATGTCTATTCTTGCTGTTGGCTTTTATCAAATAAATTTCCCTAAAAAATGCGACTTATACTCCAGCGCGACTTGTATATGTTTTTTTCCTTTTTTATTATATGCATTTTCGGCCGGTGCGACTTATAGTCCGAAAAATACGGTATGCATCCAAAAACCGCTAACAATACTTTATTCACGTTCCCTAACCTGCAAAATAAACAAGCTGGCATGACATTATTATTGTAAGAGTAAACACACCTACACTGTTACGGCTAAGCTTGCTTCTGTCGGCAGCTTTTTGAGTTTGTAATGCACAACACAATGCGATAGTACAGTGTTTTTCAACCACTAGTGTGCCGTGAGATACAGGCTTTGATTAACTTTGAAATGAAAGCCCAGCAGGCAGTGACCATAAAGAACCACAGCTCAGTGTCAGTCAGATTTTCTGCCTTCATTCCTCCGTTGATATCATAAAGAGTTTGCATGCATTTGGCACTGGACTGAAGGTCAAGTTAAAAGACCTGGCAGTTTTCCTCGTTCATTATTTGAGTATATCGGTTTGAAGCGTCACAGGCAAGCATCAACCAAATCAATTAATGTGATTTATGGAATGATTCTTACTTTATATTAATCAGCTAATTGCACAGATTGCCTGGCTATTTTGTTTATTTTGTTATTTTAGTCTTGAGAATCTGAATACATCCCTAAAAAAAATTTAAAAATAAAGGGAATAATTGAATCACACCATTACAAATTTTGACCAGTAAAATATTCAATTTGAATTCTAGGCAGCACCATATTGTGGTTATTAGGAGTTCTTCTCAAATAGTGGGCGAGCGGATTTTGGCATCTAATATAGATGTTTTACATGACAACCTATACGATGATGACATTACCATTTTTTTTATGTCATGTGAACATGTCAAAAATCTCAATCTTTAACAACTTGATGTCATTAATTATATCTTATTTCGACTGACAACATCTTGTTCTGCACATATGCTCCCTAGGTAGTTGCAATGTAGCATCTTAGATACTGTATTGGTATACCATATATTACAAAAGGTAGCGAATTTATCGCGAGTGTGATACCATCATAATGAGATAAAAAAAAAATTTTTTTTTTATTTAAAGCACTTTGCTTAATAGGATTACCGTATTTTTCGGACTATAAGTCGTAGTTTTTTTCATAGTTTGGCCGGGGGTGCGACTTATACTCAGGAGCGACTTATGTGTGAAATGATGAACACATTAGCGTAAAATATCAAATATTATTTATCTCATTCACGTAAGAGACTAGACGTATAAGATTTCATGGGATTTAGCGATTATGAGTGACAGATTGTTTGGTAAACGTATAGCATGTTCTATATGTTATAGTTATTTGAATGACTCTTACCATAATATGTTACGTTAACATACCAGTTGGTTATTTATGCCTCATATAATGTACACTTATTCAGCCTGTTGTTCACTATTCTTTATTTATTTTAAATTGCCTTTCAAATTATTGGTGTTGGCTTTTATCAAATACATTTCCCCCAAAAATGCGACTTATACTCCAGTGCGACTTATATATGTTTTTTTCCTTCTTTATTATGCCTTTTCGGCCGGTGCGACTTATGTAATTTCACCTATTTGGGTTAAAAATATTTTTTTGCAAACCAGTAATTATAGTCTGCAAATGATGTGTTGTTGAGCTCGGCAGAGTAACCGTGTAATACTCTTCCATATCAGGTAGCTAATTGCTTTGTAGATGTCGGAAACAACGGGAGGCAGCGTGCAGGTAAAAAGGTGTCTAAAGTTAAAGTTAAAGTTAAAGTACCAATGATTGTCACACACACACTAGGTGTGGCGAGATTATTCTCTGCATTTGACCCATCACCCTTGATCACCCCCTGGGAGGTGAGGGGAGCAGTGGGCAGCAGCGGTGGCCGCGCCCGGGAATCATTTTGGTGATTTAACCCCCAATTCCAACCCTTGATGCTGAGTGCCAAGCAGGGAGGTAATGGGTCCCATTTTTTTATAGTCTTTGGTATGACTCGGCCGGGGATTGAACTCACAACCTACCGATCTCAGGGCGGACACTCTAACCACTAGGCCACTGAGTAGGTCTAACGCTTAAACCAAAAATAAACAAAAGGTGAGTGCCTCTAAGAAAAGTAATTGAAGCTTAGGGAAGGCTATGCAGAACGAAACTAAAACCGAACTGGCTACAAAGTAAACAAAAACAGAATGCTGGACGACAGCAAAGACTTACTGCGGAGCAGAGACGGCGTCCACAAAGTACATCCGAACATGACATGACAATCAACAATGTCCCCACGAAGAAGGATAAAAACAACTGAAATATTCTTGATTGCTAAAACAAAGCAGATGCGGGAAATATCGCTCAAAGGAAGACATGAAACTGCTACAGGAAAATACCAAAAAAAGAGAAAAAGCCACCAAAATAGGAGCGCAAGACAAGAACTAAAACACTACACACAGGAAAACAGCAAAATACTCCAAATAAGTCAGGGGGTGATGTTACAGGTGGTGACTGTACACCTACTTTGAGACAAGAGCTATAGTGATGCATGCTTGGTTATGTTTTAAAGTCATATCCAACAATTGCGACAACAACTTTTTACTGTCAACTGAGTTTCATTTTTTAATGATTTCTGCTGGTGGTGTGCCTCCGCATTTTTGTCAACGCAAAAAATGTGCCTTGGCTCAAAAAAGGTTGAAAAACACTGATAGGACACCAATCTGTAGTGACTGAAAAACATGAACAATCATATTACAGTATCTGTAAAGTATTATTTCATGTTTTGTTTGTACACAACTGGCTCGACAGTGTATGTCAAACTCATTTTCACGGTGGGCCACATCGCAGATACCAAAGCCCTTGGAGGGCTGCTTCATGATAATATTACAGTTTACTTCATTTTTATTATTATTATGGTTGTTTACCAACAAACTAATGGAAAACCTGCTTTGGAATCAAAAGTCAAAGTGACAACTTAATTTGAGCGAGTGTAGAATTTTCATAAGAAAGCGGGTTTGATTGACACATAGACAAGAAATACAGTAGGAACAGGATTGAGAAGGCACTATTTGGTTAACCTGACACATAAAACGTGACGAATTGCAGGAGTACACTATCCACTTAAGCTGCCGTTCCGACTTTGACCACGGCATCAGTTGCTATGTAAAGTGGAGCTTTCCCTCATTTTCAGCAGACTGTATTGCAAAATGATTAACCCCTCCTCTTCCTCTCACGCGAGATCCACCCAGGAATGGGGCACTGTAGTTTGTTGCATCAAATACTATTGAGTTAAGAGCTGCATCTGCATCTGCATTCCTTCATGCTTTTTGTTCTGTCAAAATTGAGATACATTAATCAGTAAAGATGAACTAAAGTTGATGCACATCCTTTCCAGGCAATCGTGGGCCACAAAGAATAATGGAGTGGACAAGATGTGGCCCCCGGGCCTTGAGTTTGACACTTGTGACCTAGCTAGTAACAAGCATGATGTGCTGCGTGTACAGTTACGATCGAAAGTTTACATACACTCGTAAAGAACATTTTTGTTTCATCTGACATCACATGGAAAAAGATGAGACCTTCTGGAGGAAAGTTCCGTGGTCAGATGAAACAAAAATGGAGCTGTTTGGCCGCAATACCCAGCAATATGTTTGGAGGAGAAAAGGTGAGGCCTTTAATCCCAGGAACACCATTCCTCTCGTCAAGCATGGTGGTGGTAGTATTATGCTCTGGGCCTGTTTTGCTGCCAATGGAACTGCTGCTTTAAATGGGACAATGAAAAAGGAGGATTAGCTCCAAATTCTTCAGGACAAACTAAAATCATCAGCCCGGAGGTTGTGTCTTGGGCGCAGTTGGGTGTTCCAACAGGACAATGACTCCAAACACACGTCAAAAGTGGTAAAGGAATGGCTAAATCAGGCTAGAATGAAGATTTTAGAATGGCCTTCTCGTCCTGACTTAAATGTGTGGACAATGCTGAAGAAACAAGTCCATGTCAGAAAACCAACACATTTAGCTGAACTGCACCAATTTTGTCAAGAGGAGTGGTCAAACATTCAAGCAGAAGCTTGTGGATGGCTACCAAAAGCGCCTTATTGCAGGTAAACTTGCCAAGGGACATGTAAGCAAATATTAACATCGCTGTACGTTAGAGATGCGCGGATAGGCAATTATTTAATCCGCAACCGCATCACATAAGTCGTCGTCCACCCGCCCGCCCGTTGTTATATATCTAATATAGACGATGCAAGGCATTAGTGAGGTTATAAAGCTTTTGCCTGTTAAAGAAAGGAGACTGATCCAATGGAGCAGAGACATTCAATGCGTGCCACGCATTGATATCTCTTGGCCACGCATTAGTGGCTAAGAGATATTAATGCGTGATAATATTATTTACCATTATTATAGTATTATTGTCATTTCCATTAAGAAAGTGTTGACTATTGTTGCCAATGCCCTCAGATCAGGAGTGTGTTCCTCACACTTTGTGTGCGCAGTTGCAGCAAGCAGAACGAGGCTTTTAAGAAGTTGAAAAAATGTTTTAGAAAGACTAGGCCTATATTTTCGTTAGGTAAAAAAAATGTTCTGAATTAATTTCAATGAATATTAACTTGTTAACGTTATAATGCTCAAATAGGGACAAGGGCGGGGTGCACAGTGAAACAGTGAACAATTTTGCGACGAAGATGAACCTTTATTGATTGATCTGCAGCCATGACAAAATATCAGACAATCTCCATTGTCAACGACAGGCAGGAAAATAAAGATAAACACATAGCCTATGTTGTAGGCATAGGCTCATACGTTTTTAAGTTGAAATAAAAAAAATAAATAAAAAATGTGCCTCATAAGCCTTAGGCTGTCAATCACGCGCACAAACTTAAATTATACAATAACATATGTATGTCATCCCTATTTAAACAAAAATAAATTAAATAAATAATAAATTACCTGCAACTTATTGGCCAAGGCAAATAGCTGGTCTTTTTCCCCTGGTCTTTAGTATTCCCTTTTTTAGTACCACGTTTGCTGCTGGCGTTGCCATCTTTTTTTTTTTTTCTGTTGTGTTGTGTTGTGCTGCAGTGCCTGATGAATAATTGCCTGTTTCAAAGAGTGCTGCTCGTTTTCGTATGTGGGTAACATTTAACTATGTATATATATTTCCGAATTGGTTCAACCACCACCCGCCCGATCTATTTAAAATCTATTTTTTTCGTCATGTCACCCGCCCGACCCGCGGATTATCCGCGGACTCCGCGGTTGTGTCCGCAAACCGCGCATCTCTACTGTACGTATACTTTTGACCCAGCAGATTTGCTCACATTTTCAGTAGACCCATAATAAATTCATAAAAGAACCAAACTTCATGAATGTTTTTTGTGACTAACAAGTATGTGCTCCAATCACTCTATCACAAAAAAATAAGAGTTGTAGAAAGTATTGGAAACTCAAGACAGCCATGACATGATATTCCTTACAAGTGTATGTAAACCATGATCAATATTTTAGTGACTTAGTCGATGGACAATTGTCTGTTTGGCCAAGCTGGCCGAGGACGTTTCCAGTTTTTAGGTAGGTGGGAAAAGGTTTTTATTTTATTCTTTTAACCACTGCAGGGTTTGTTGGCGCAAACAGTTTGTCTTCTGTTGTGAAGTTTCGTATAAGCAATGTCACCCTCGTGAGATATGAGCAGAGGTGGGTAGAGTAGCCAGAAATTGTACTCAAGAGTACTGTTACTTTAGAGATTTATTACTCAAGTAAAAGTAAGGAGTAGTCACCCAAATATTTACTTGAGTAAAAGTAAAAAGTATGTTGTGAAAAAACTACTCAGGTACTGAGTAACTGATGAGTAACATACACACACATATCATATATATATATATATATATATATATATATATATATATTTTTTTTTTTTTTTTTTTTTTTTGCCGCTTTTGTTTACACGTTAAAGGTGTTTTAATGAATATACATGCATGTTTAACACATATAGATTCCTTTCTTTCATGAAGACAAGAATATAAGTTGGTGTATTACCTGATTCTGATGACTTGCATTGATTGTAATCAGACAGTAGTGATGATAACATCCACATTTTCAAATGGAGGAGAAAAAAAGTTACTCCTTTCTGTCTAATACCACATGAAAGTGGTTGGTTTTTGGCATCTTATTTATTCAGCTTCCATATTCGTTTTTATACACTTTACAAGAAATACATTGGCGGCAAACTCCGTAGCTTGTTAGCTTGTTTGCGCTGGCTTTCGGAGACTCTTATTTTGAAAGCGCAGGCGCAATGGAGCAGCACTTTTATTGTGAAGACAGGAACTGTGCAGTCAGTCTTTAGGCTTTTGACGGGATGTACGGTTGAAATAAAAAAAAATCTTTTTTCCTTCACAGTTTTGATTGATTGATTGGAACTTTTATTAGTAGATTGCACAGTACAGTACATATTCCGTACAATTGACCACTAAATGGTAACACCCCAATAAGTTTTTCAACTTGTTTAAGTCAGGTCATGTGACCCCTGGCTCTGTTTGATTGGTCCAACGTCACCAGTGACTGCATCTGATTGGTGGAACGGAGTGAACGTCACCAGTGACTGCATTTGGTAAAACGCAGGCACTATGAAGGTCTGTCTGACAGACCAAAACAAACAAAGCGTGCATTAACAGATCGATAAAAATTAGTAGCGAGTAGCGAGCTGAATGTAGATAAAAGTAGCGGAGTAAAATTAGCGGTTCTTCTCTATAAATATACTCAAGTAAAAGTAAGAGTATGTTGCATTAAAACTACTCTTAGAAGTACAATTTATCCCAAAAGTTACTCAAGTAGATGTAACGCGTTACTACCCACCTCTGGATATGAGAAGCCTTTTTATTGATAACATTGTGTGCCACTCAGTGCAGCAGAAGTACTCCATTTATGTCGACGTAGCTTGGCTCCAAGCACCACATTTACATGCCGATCCTGACTCTCTCGGCCTCCGTCTAGTGCAGACCTGGGCAAATTAAGGCCCGGGGGCCACATGCGGCCCGTTAAGCTTTTCAATCTGGCCTGCCGGACATTCCCAAATAATTGTTTTAAGATCTTTAAGATGGAAAGTGTAGCTGCCATTATGATGTGCATTGATGTTTTCTAATGACCGTAAGTCTTCAACTATACTAAGTATATCAATGGTTGGAATCTGCAATTTTGTATGACATACTAGTTACTACGGTCATCTAATTAGTTAGTATGGTAATGTTAGTCACAGCAGCTCAGACGAGGCACCAAGCAGTGTTTCCACAGAGTGTTTCCACAGAGTGTTTCCACAGAGTGTTTCCAGAGCCTGAAATGTGGGTGTCAGGGACAGACGCGGAAGGAGATTTTTACAACAAAGTTCTAAAGCTTAGTGATATATCAGATATATCAGATCGTAGTTGTTTTTTTTACCCTTCATATTTCGCTGTGTTTGTTGCGTTTCCCTTAATTGTAAAATATGTGGATGGAGAGGGGGTGTGACGTTTTTTTGTTGTCAGTATTCAGTGTTTTATCCTTCATAGTCAATATTGTAAATCCCACATTCTTTGTTTTCATGTACATTCTGGGTGTCTCGTTCAGTAAAAAAATGTTAAACTCCATTCTGTGTTTCAAGGAGGTCTCATGTTTTTAGCTTTCAATCAGACATTATTGTGAGGTTTTGTGTTAGTGTTCTTAAAAATAGGACCCAAGCACACATACTGTACAGCAGCTTTTGTGTATACATACATAGATAGATAGACATACTGGCCCCCAGACACATTTTTTTCTCAAAATTTGGCCCCCCGAGTCAAAATAATTGCCCAGGGCTGGTCTAGTGTAACGTTTTCATCCTCCATATATTCAGCTTCAAAAAGATAAAAGTTGTGAATCCTCATTTGTCCAAAAGTAGTCATCTTCGTCGTCTATTGCCAAGTCTGCCATGATTAGAAAACACATGCGTGTGTTGACGGCGGTACAGTACGTTGGTATATCATTGCGCCGAGGAAAGAAGTTCCTCTAATGCTTAAAATGACCAAAATACGGTAAATATCGTATATATTGTGTGAATGTAACGACTTATTTAAAGACGTGTGTATACACAGTACATCTGAAAATTATTCAGTCTTTCACTTTTTCCACATTTATGTTACAGCCTTATTCCTAAATAGAATAAATTCATTTTTGTCCACAAAATTATACACACAATACCTCATAATGACAACGTGAAAAGTATTTTTTTTAAATTTTGCAAATGTATGAAAAAAAAAAAAAAATCACATGTACATAAGTATTCAATACTTTGTTGATGCAGCAATTCCGGCCTCAAGTCTTTTTGAATATCACTTATCTTTGGGCAGTTTGGCCCAATTCCTCTTTGCAGCACCTCTCAAGCTCCATCAGGTTGGTAAACAAGTTTGCCAAAAATGCACCTGAAAGACTCTCAGACCATGAGAAACTACATTTTCTGGTCTGATGAGACAAAGATTGAGCTTTTTGGCGTTGTGTTTGGAGGAAACCAGGCCAACACCATCCCTACGGTGAAGCATGGAGGTGGCAGCATTTTTAATACATTTGCAAAATAATTAAAAAAAATACTCTTCACAATTTCATTAAAGGGTGTTGGCTGTAAAATGAAGACAACAATTAATTTATTCCATTTTGGAATGGAATAAATGTGAAAAAAAGTGAATCGGTGAATACTTTTTGGAAGAAAAAAAAAAGTGTGTTCTTGTCTCTCATAATTATTGTGAATGAGAGGCAATATTCCCCCAAAAAGTGGAGTACCCCTTCAAAGTTCCTCGTGCCGTCCTGCACCGTGTGCCTCCATGTTGACCCGTTGCAAGAATAAGCAAAAGAGAAACAGATTTTTCTCCGAAACCTTTTCAATTGATTTCCCCGAGGCGCTATCTGAAAGCCCTCTCTCTAATCAGTGATGGGCAAATGTGTTTGGGTGGGCTTCCCTTTGTCCTTGCAGCTTGTCAATACAACAACATACCATCTGTGCACCGCAATGAAACATTCATCAGAGTGCTCTTACATCCTGTCTACTTTCCACTACCTCGCTTATCTTTAGTACGGCTGAAAAATAATCCACCATAGCGCCAAATAAAGTCGTAGCATACAGTAATAGGAGTCATATTTTATTCCTACCTTTAAAACACTTAATGGTGATTCTGTGGTCAGAATCAAAGGTGATGTTTTACAGACCATCTTCAAGCAGCTTTCTGATTATCACTGTTTTGTAGGTGGTCTTATTTATGTGCCTCCACTTTGATTGCATCTTCTCCTCGCCAGCCTTATCAGTATAATAGTACTGTGGAAGTTTCTTCCTAGCAGTTCCACTGTAGACACGGCACAAGAGCCAAGCGTGCAGTTTTTAACAAAGGTTTTAATGTACATCGGTTTTATCAAACGTCTTTCTCCCCCAGATCGTGACTTTTCAGTCACGTCCGTATCCTCTCTCCCTTCCTGCTCCCGGCCGCTTACTTTTAGACAACAGATTAGACTAACACGTACCACCGTGAAATCTAATCACCTGACAGCTGTGTCTCGCCGTCAGCACTGCCACGCCCCCGTCTGATGGTGCTCTGTCCTCCGCACCATGGACAGAGGCGGTGACCTTTGCTCCTGCAGGCAGCGCTGGCCACATCTTCCTCCACAAGTGCGTTCTATTTTTACTGGGAAGTCGAAATTTACGAGTTCCCCGTCAACTGGAAAGCACCTCAAGGTCAAATTTCCGACTCAGAAAATTGGCGCAACCTCGGGTTGCTTTCAAAGATGTAAACAATGAAATATGTTTCAATAATTTCTGTTATTTGCACTTCTGAATCGTTTTTCTCGCACTAAATCAAGCAAATGCGATGAACAAATATGGTAACGTTACTTTAGCGTAAACTAAATTGATTTCCTGTGTTCTGACCTGTCTCCGCTCGGGATGGTCTCCTGCTGGCCCCAGTATGGACTGGACTCTCACTATTATGTTAGATCCACTATGGACTGGACTCTCACTATTATGTTAGATCCACTATGGACTGGACTCTCACTATTATGTTAGATCCACTATGGACTGGACTCTCACTATTATGTTAGATCCACTATGGACTGGACTCTCACTATTATGTTAGATCCACTATGGACTGGACACTCACTATTACCGTATGTTGGATCCACTATGGACTGGACTCTCACACTACTATGTTAGATCCACTATGGACTGGACTCTCACTATTATGTTAGATCCACTATGGACTGGACTCTCACTATTATGTTAGATCCACTATGGACTGGACTCTCACACTATTATGTTAGATCCACTATGGACGGGACTCTCACTATTATGTTAGATCCACTATGGACTGGACTCTCACTATTATGTTAGATCCACTATGGACTGGACTCACACTATTATGTTAAATCCACTATGGACTGGACTCTCACACTATTATGTTAGATCCACTATGGACTGGACTCTCACACTATTATGTTAGATCCACTATGGACTGGACTCTCACACTATTATGTTAGATCCACTATGGACTGGACTTTCACAATATTATGTTAGATCCACTATGGACTGGACTCTCACTATTATGTTAGATCCACTATGGACTGGACTTTCACAATATTATGTTAGATCCACTATGGACTGGACTCTCACTATTATGTTAGATCCACTATGGACTGGACTCTCACTATTATGTTAGATCCACTATGGGCTGAACTCACACTATTATGTTAGATCCACTATGGACTGGACTCTCACTATTATGTTAGATATGGAAGGTGTTTCGGGCACGTCCGACCGGTAGGAGGCCACGGGGAAGACCCAGGACACGCTGGGAAGACTATCTCTCCCGGCTGGCCTGGGAACGCCTCGGAATCCCCCGGGAGGAGCTGGACGAAGTGGCTGGGGAGAGGGAAGTGTGGGCTTCCCTGCTTAAGCTGCTGCCCCCGCGACCCGACCTCGAATAAGCGGAAGAAGATGGATGGATGGCACTATGGACTGGACTCTCACATTATTATGTTAGATCCACTATGGACTGGACTCTCACAATATTATGTTAGATCCACTATGGACTGGACTCTCACTATTATGTTAGATCCACTATGGACTGGACTCTCACTATTATGTTAGATCCACTATGGACTGGACTCTCACTATTGTGTTAGATCCACTATGGACTGGACTCTCACTATCATGTTAGATCCACTATGGACTGGACTCTCACTATTGTGTTAGATGCACTATGGACTGGACTCTCACACTAGTGTGTTAGATGCACTATGGACTGGACTCTCATTATTATGTTAGATCCACTATGGACTGGACTTTCACTATTATGTTAGATCCACTATGGACTGGACTCTCACAATATTATGTTAGATCCACTATGGACTGGACTCTCACTATTATGTTAGATCCACTATGGACTGGACTCTCACTATTATGTTAGATGCACTATGGACTGGACTTTCACACTATTGTGTTAGATCCACTATGGACTGGACTCTCACAATATTATGTTAGATCCACTATGGACTGGACTCTCACTATTATGTTAGATGCACTATGGACTGGACTTTCACACTATTGTGTTAGATGCACTATGGACTGTACTCTCACAATATTATGTTAGATCCACTATGGACTGGACTGTCACACTATTATGTTGGATCCACTATGGACTGGACTCTCACACTATTGTGTTAGATCCACTATGGACTAGACTCTCACAATATTATGCTAGATCCACTCGACGTCCATTGCACCGGTCGCCAAAAGGGGGGTTCCCACATCTGCGGTCCCCTCCAAGGTTTCTCATCGTCCCATTGGGTTGAGTTTTTCCTTGCCCTGATGTGGGATCTGAGCAGAGGATGTCGTTGTGGCTTGTGCAGCCCTTTGAGACTCTTGTGATTTAGGGCTATGTAAGTAAACATTGATTGATTGATTGATTGACTACAACTGAATAAAAACGGCAGACTCGTGCAAAGCTCTTTGGGTAAACCTCGACCATATATGGAGAAATCCGCTGACTCACCAAGGCAACACATGTCGCTTAAGTTAAGAAAGAGGCAAAAGTGTTTTATAAATATCTCCTCCACGCTTCCATGGTTTGGATTAAAATTTCCTTGACTTCTGTGGATCCTAAATTCACAAAAACATTTACCGACAGATAAGTAAAGTTGGTTTTGCTTTGGCGTCATGTAGCTTGCGTGACTGACGCCGGCTGGCTCCTCCCCTTACGAACATGGCGTCAGCGGCACCACAGAGCTGTGATCAGTCAGCTTTTTTGGTACATCGTTAACAGGTTTTCCTTCAAGTCCTCTGCCTCGACTCGTTCAAGGGTCGCACAGTCCACCTTCTAAAACGTCTTTTCGTAAAAATATGGGCAATAAAAGTGATTTTGTTGTTTAAAAATGATTAGTTCCAGCTCCGTCAACAATGTTGACTACAACTACTACACACAGGAAGCTAGAAGCTACTCAAGAAGAGTTGAAAAACACTGCCCTCTGGCATTTTGAGAGAGAATTGCAAGTCATCTGTCATTTAATGTGGGGGTTCTTAACCTTTTTGACATGGGGGCCCAATTTTTCCACTACAAAGGGGCCCGGGTCCCACTCAAATATCAACACCGAATTAGTCATCTTATTCTTGATTGAAATCATATTATATAATGTAACCTACACACAGTTTACAACCTTGTCCAACATGTAATCACGAGTGTCTCAAAGGGCTGCACAAGCCACAACGACATCCTCGGCTCAGATCCCACATCAGGGCAAGGAAAAACTCAACCCAATGGGATAACAATTTTAAGGTAGAGCAAAATCTTCTTACTTCCCAATCAAGCATAAATGTATTGTCTTCCAGCTTTTGAATTAAAACTGATTATTTTGGTGTGATACGTTTAAAAATACTCTCACTTAAGTTTTGTCTTTAGAGCAGAGCTGGGCAAATATTTTTAACTAGGGGGCCACGTTGAGAGAAATAATTTGTCTGGGGGGGGGCCAATGTGTATGTGTGTATAAATGATATATACACATTTAGCTGTAAAAATCTGCTGTACAGTATGTGTTTGGGTCCCTTTTTTTTTCCAGGAACACCATAACCAAAAGTCAAAATGCCCGATAAAATTCTAAAAAAGTTATGACAGACCACCTCAAAAAACCGGAATGGAATTTTACAGTGTTTTTACTGAATGGGACACCCAAAATGTACATGAAAATAAAGTGGGATTTACAATATTACCTATGAACAATAAAACATTGAATATTAACAACATTTCTCCTCTTTTACTTCTCAGACCAGCTCCTCGATAGTTGTGTATCTTTTACAACCAAGCAAAACACAACAAAAATGTAACAAACAGCAAAATATGAATGCAAAATGTAATAAACACCTACAATATGATATATTATCACTTTTATGCAGAAATTTGTTGTAAAAATCTGCTTCAGCATCTATTCCTGAGACATGCGTTTTGGGCTGGCTGCTCTGGAAACAAACCCCGCCCACTCTGCTTTGTTCCTGGTCTGAGCTGCTGTGACGTAGATTACCGTAATAACTCCTATAACACTCAAAAGTGCCGATTTCAACCATTGAAATATTTTCTATAGTCCAAGACTTAGTCATTTAAAAATAGCACTGCACATCATATTGGCGGCTACAGTTTTGATGTTAAAGATCTAAAAAAATTATGTAGAACGTCCCGTATTTTGCCCAGGTCTGCTCTAGGGGGTCGCTCGCAGTCCAACAATGGGCCACGGCCCTACAGTTAAAAAAAACACTGACCGATCGATACAAACAAATCAAGCTACACGAGGCCAGAGAATTTGACTTTTTTAAGGAATGAAGTGGTTGCAAAGTAGAGAGGTTGTGTTTGTGGTGGTTGCATCCCCCCACTCTCCTCGTTCATCTCCTTCAAATATGTCTTTTATAAAAGTGATATTTTAATTTAATTTATCTGCATTTTGCATATACAATTTGTGAGAATAATTATGTGTAAGTTATCACAAAAGTTTCCATTTTCGGAAACTTCCGGCGAGCAGACAGAGGCTGTCTTTGTTGCACCAAGGCAAAGGCTTGTAAAATTCCATTGTGTACGATGGAAAGAGACAGGAGGGGTTATCTATTGTGACCAGAGGTGGGTAGAGTAGCCAGAAATTGTACTCAAGTAAGAGTACTGTTACTTTAGAGATTTATTACTCAAGTAAAAGTAAGGAGTAGTCACCCAAATATTTACTTGAGTAAAAGTAAAAAGTATGTTGTGAAAAAACTACTCAAGTACTGAGTAACTGATGAGTAACATACACACACATATCATATATATATATATATATATATATATATATACATACACACACACACACATATATACATATATATATATATATACATACATTGATATATACAGTATATAATTTATATTTATTTATTTTGCCGCTTTTGTTTACATGTTAAAGGTGTTTTAATGAATATACATGCATGTTTAACACATATAGATTCCTTTCTTTCATGAAGACAAGAATATAAGTTGGTGTATTACCTGATTCTGATGACTTGCATTGATTGTAATCAGACAGTAGTGATGATAACGTCCACGTTTTCAAATGGAGGAGAAAAAAAGTTACTCCTTTCTGTCTAATACCACATGAAAGTGGTTGGTTTTTGGCATCTTATTTATTCAGCTTCCATATTCGTTTTTATACACTTTACAAGAAATACATTGGCGGCAAACTCCGTAGCTTGCTAGCTTGTTTGCGCTGGCTTTCGGAGACTCTTATTTTGAAAGCGCAGGCGCAATGGAGCGGCACTTTTATTGTGAAGACAGGAACTGTGCAGTCAGTCTTTAGGCTTTTGACGGGATGTACGGTTGAAATAAAAAATGGTCTTTTTTCCTTCACAGTTTTGATTGATTGATTGGAACTTTTATTAGTAGATTGCACAGTACAGTACATATTCCGTACAATTGACCACTAAATGGTAACACCCCAATAAGTTTTTCAACTTGTTTAAGTCAGGTCATGTGACCCCTGGCTCTGTTTGATTGGTCCAACGTCACCAGTGACTGCATCTGATTGGTGGAACGGAGTGAACGTCACCAGTGACTGCATTTGGTAAAACGCAGGCACTATGAAGGTCTGTCTGACAGACCAAAACAAACAAAGCGTGCATTAACAGATCGATAAAAATTAGTAGCGAGCTGAATGTAGATAAAAGTAGCGGAGTAAAAGTAGCGTTTCTTCTCTATAAATATACTCAAGTAAAAGTAAGAGTATGTTGCATTAAAACTACTCTTAGAAGTACAATTTATCCCAAAAGTTACTCAAGTAGATGTAACGGAGTAAATGTAGCGTGTTACTACCCACCTCTGATTGTGACCCAAGACCTGCCCAAGCTCGATCCAGGACCAGTCCAAGCCCGAGGCATCTTTTTCTTTTGTGTTAGTGACCGAAAACAATGGCTGTTTACATACCCCCCCCACCCCCATTCCTTTACAAACAGCTGTTGTTATGTAAACAGGGACAGTCCAAATAAAAAGAGGTGGCGTACAATCTTTCATCAGAGCGTGCTGAGACACTGTACAAGGGTACAGTGTCCGGGCGTCTCTCCTCAAATTGAGCCAAATTGAATTCTGTCTGTTTATTTCCTTGCTTCTTGTCTGTTTTAATAGATGTCATCGATGTTTGAAACTGACACAATTACCGTATTTTTCAGACTATAAGTCGCAGTTTTTTTTGATAGTTTGGCCGGGCTCCAGTGCGATTTATATGTTTTTTTCCTTCCTTATTATGCATTTTCGGCAGGTGTGACTTATACTCCGGTGCAACTTATACTCCGAAAAATACGGTATATTCCTCCTCTATAAAAAAGTGTTTTGTGTTAACATTTTTGGGTTCTGCAATAAATTATTGGATGTATTTCCTGTGTAAAAAAAGTGATTCCGTTTTGGAGCGTATTAGTCTCCAAAGCCGAGGTAGCATCGTGTATCTAACAATAACAAGTACGCCTTTTGTTTGAATTCAGCTACTGAACCATGGTTAACCCAGTTAGTCCTATTCTCCACCGCATCTCTGATCTACTTCTTTAATCTTCTTTAGTACCAGGGTTCGGTTTCCCATTGCACCTCCCAAGTCCCCGCAGTCGTCATAGCAACACCACATGAAACTGCTGTGATGTCAACTTCAACAGGGTACAAAAGGAGCACCTTCCAGTGTGGATGGTTATTAAAAATTAAAAAAAAAGCAGAAACACAAAGTTTGTTATTCTGAACATGGAAATACTGAAGTGAAATGTCTTGTAAGATAGAAAATAGGAATTTTGACTCATAGCTTGTTTTAATGTATATGTATTAATAATCATTTAATATACAGGGCCACTTTGGAGGTAGTGAGCTGTACAAGAGCTTCTTTATTTAGTTTGCTATTTGTCATCATGCGAAGAATAGGAAGTGACGCACACCTATTTGTTATTGCTGCTGTTGTTGACATCTTCGGCCCACGTTTATCAAAGGAAAACTTCTGTACTCGTTCAAGTGTGCACTTAGTAACGTTGTTATTTTTCTAGTATAGAATAGAGTGTAGAGGGCACAGAGTGCCTGCAGCTCATTTTTAATGGTCCTTGTTATATTGTGCAATACAATTATTTAATGCGACCCCAAAAGGGACAAGCGGTAGAAAATGGATGGAATATATATATATCATATACAGGTAAAAGCCAGTAAATTAGAATATTTTGAAAAACTTGATTTATTTCAGTAATTGCATTCAAAAGGTGTAACTTGTACATTATATTTATTCATTGCACACAGACTGATGCATTCAAATGTTTATTTCATTTAATTTTGATGATTTGAAGTGGCAACAAATGAAAATCCAAAATTCTGTGTGTCACAAAATTAGAATATTGTGTAAGGGTTAAATTTTGAAGACACCTGGTGCCACAAACTAATCAGCTGATTAACTCAAAACACCTGCAAAGGGCTTTAAATGGTCTCTCAGTCCAGTTCTGAAGCCTACACAAACGTGGGGAAGACTTCAGATTTGACAGCTGTCCAAAAGGCAACCATCGACACATTGCACAAGGAGGGAAAGACACAAAAGGTTATTGCTGAAGAGGCTGGCTGTTCTCAGAGTTATGTGTCCAAACACATTAATGGAGAGGCAAAGGGAAGGAAAAACTGTGGTCAGAAAAAGTGTACAAGCGATAGGGATCACCGCGCCCTGGTCAAGATTGTGAAAAAAAAAACATTCAAAAATGTGGGGGAGATTCAGAAGGAGTGGACAGCTGCTGGAGTCAGTGCTTCAAGATCCACCACCAAGAGACGCTTGAAAGACATGGGTTTCAACTGTCGCATACCTCGTGTCAAGCCACTGTTGACCAAGAAACAGCGCGCAAAGCGTCTCACCTGGGCTAAGGAAAAAAAGAGCTGGACTGCTGCTGAGTGGTCCAAAGTCATGTTTTCTGACGAAAGCAAATTTTGCATTTCCTTTGGAAATCGAGGTCCCAGAGTCTAGAGGAAGACAGGAGAGGCACAGGATCCACGTTGCCTGAAGTCTAGTGTAAAGTTTCCACCATCAGTGATGGTTTGGGGTGCCATGTCATCTGCTGGTGTCGGTCCACTCTGTTTCCTGAGATCCAGGGTCAACACAGCCGTCTACCAGCAAGTTTTAGAGCACTTCATGCTTCCTGCTGCTGACCTGCTCTATGGAGATGGAGATTTCAAGTTCCAACAGGACTTGGCGCCTGCACACAGCGCAAAATCTACCCGTGCCTGGTTTACGGACCATGGTATTTCTGTTCTAAATTGGCCCGCCAACTCCCCTGACCTTAGCCCCATAGAAAATCTGTGGGGTATTGTGAAAATGAAGATGCAGAATGCCAGACCCAAAAACGCAGAAGAGTTGAAGGCCACTATCAGAGCAACCTGGGCTCTCATAACACCTGAGCAGTGCCAGAAACTCATCGACTCCATGCCACGCCGCATTAACGCAGTAATTGAGGCAAAAGGAGCTCCAACCAAGTATTGAGTATTGTACATGCTCATATTTTTCATTTTCATACTTTTCAGTTGGCCAACATTTCTAAAAATCCCTTTTTTGTATTAGCCTTAAGTAATATTCTAATTTTGTGACACACGGAATTTTGGATTTTCATTTGTTGCCACTTCAAATCATCAAAATTAAATGAAATAAACATTTGAATGCATCAGTCTGTGTGCAATGAATAAATATAATGTACAAGTTACACCTTTTGAATGCAATTACTGAAATAAATCAAGTTTTTCAAAATATTCTAATTTACTGGCTTTTACCTGTATGTTGCAAGAATGGGAAAGAATTCCACCTGAAAAGCTTCAAAAATGTGTCTCCTCAGTTCCCAAACGTTTACTGAGTGTTGTTAAAAGGAATGGGCATATACACCCCCCCAACCACCCCACGCCTTCACCACCACTTGATTCCCCTCGGGGTGATGGACGGCTGGCAGCGCTTCAAAGCAGCAGTCGACCTCCAGGGACCCAACTCCCCGCCCCTCTGTTGCGAGTTGTTGTGATTAAATGTAACATGTTTATGTGTGCATGGCATGGACGTTTTTCCCCACTCCAGACTAGCCCCCCTTAGGAGCCCAGTCTAGATTGTATTTTTTTTACTCATCTTCTCCCCCAGCGTTTTACCTTTTTCTCATCTTTTACGGGGCGCCTTGCGGCGACCCATCAGCGTTCCTGTTCTGTAACCCTGTACACTGTTTGTTCGTCTAATCTTGAACGGGTTTGTGCTGAAAACATAGTTCCGTTGTACTTGTGTAATGACAATAAAGTCCTATCCTATGGTAGATGAATTTGCCCCTGTGACAACTTTTTTGCAACGTGTTGCTGCCATTAAATTCTAAGTTAATGATTATTTGTCAAAAAGAAAATACGTTTCTCAGTTGGAACATGAAGTATCTTGTCTTTGCATTTTATTCAAATGAATATAAGTTATAAAGGATTTGCAAATCATTGTATTCTGTTTTTATTTACCATTTACACTACGTGCCAACTTCACTGGCTTTGGGTTTTGTATATAATTGCCTTTTGACATAAGTAAAATTGCTAAAAAAGTTGTTTTCCCACGCATGCGGGCCTATTATAAAAGATGTTTTTGATTTATGAGCAATTGTGCTTCATTATATTTATTTCATATCCATACTCTACATTTTGAAGGAGGTTTTTACCCCGCATCATTTTATTGCGTCATTTGTCAGACTCTGTGCAACAATTGGCGATGAATACGTTCAATTTGTTGCGGTGGCATTCTAAATAATTCATACAGTCTGGAAGAGTCGTAAGAGGTAGAAATCTAACCAATTTGGGACAAATTGCTGACTGCGTTGTTTTTATTGATCCACCGAGGGAGCGGCTGATTGCCTGTGGGTCTGATTACTTACTTCCATTCAATTTGCCCGTTCCCCCGAGCGCCCGCACACATCACTGATGACTTATTGTGGCCTCCTATGGTTCGGGGAAGCTTCATGTCCGTTTCAAGCTGTGAGCGCTCTCATGTACTGACGACAGACGTGTGGATACATTGACAGACGGATCATTTGATAGGTTGATAGTGATTGATGTCCTGCATTGTGACAGAGAATAATGTGTTTTCTTTCACTCCAGCGCAGTTCATTTGTCATCTGTCTTCTGTCCCCAGCTCTCTCTCTCCATGGAAGCTCAGCTTGGTGCATCATGGGACTCCATCAAGACAGTGGCAGGTACAACATGTGAGGACTGAGAGGCGACCATGGAGACGGACAGCTTCACCTCCAGCCCGGGCGCACCGGGAGTCCCCGAGGAGTACGCGGGCCAGGCTTGGTCCGGCGATGTTGGTCAGGCGTGGCGGTTCATGCCGTACTCGCTGGGCTTCCAGGTGTCCATTACCGCCTTCCTCATGCTGGAGCTGGTGTTGGGTTTCAGCAGCAACCTGACGGTGCTGGTGCTCTACTGCTCCCAGTCCAACTTGGTGGACTCGGTCAGCAACATGGTGACGGTCAGTCTGCACGTGCTGGACGTGGCGGTGTGCGTGCTGTGTTTGCCCCTCACGCTGGCGGTCGTGCTGCTGCCCCCGGGGCCCAACCTGGCTCTGCTGTGCTGCTTCCACGAGGCCTGCGTCACCTTTGCCAGCATCGCCACGGCCGTCAACATCCTGGTCATCAGCCTGGACCGCTACGACATATCGGTGCGGCCGGCCAACAGGCTGCTGACCACGCGCAGGGCGGCAATGCTCCTGGCGGCCGTGTGGCTCACATCCGTGGCCGTCTTCTTTATCCCCTTCCTGCAGGAACACTTGTCTCGTGGCGAAGAAACCGGAAAGAGATCCCTGGAGACTCCTTTGTCTCTGTCCTCCAATGTGGTGCCGGCATGGCACAACCGGACACTCTTGTGCTTAGGCGGGCAAGGCAGCCATTTAACCCCGGGTACATATTACCACCTCATCCTCCAGGTTCCCATATTCTTCACCACCGTCACGGTGATGTTGTTCACCTACTCAAGGATCCTGAGGGCTTTGAACATCCGCATCGGCACCCACATGAAGAAGAACCAGAGGTTCATCGGCCCGTCCTGCACGGGCCTCCACAGGAAACCAAAAAGAAAGAAGACCAAACTCCAAATGCTGCAAAGTGCGGAGCCAGAAGGGGAGCGATGCACCGCAGATGGCACCAAACAACTGAGTCACCCTCCTCTGATACCTTCTTCATCGCCCACTCCCACGGCGACGTCCCCCCCTGCGCTCTCTTCTTCTGCCGCGCTGGTGACATCAGTCACAGGCGCCGCCCCAATGGGTGTCCAGGCCTCCGTGTCGGCTATTATCGCCCTGCGTCGAGCAGTGCGGCGTCACCGGGATCGACGAGAGCGCCAGCGCCGTGTCTTCAGGATGTCCCTCGTCATCATCACCACCTTCCTGGGCTGCTGGGCTCCTTTGTCCGTGGTCAACATGCTCATCCTGGCCGTAGGCCCGAGCGACGCCCTGGTCAGCCTCCGCCTCTGGTTCCTAGCTCTGGCTTACGGCACCACCGTGTCCCACCCGCTTCTCTACGCTTTCACGCGGCAAAAGTTGCGGCGCGCCCTGCGCGCAAAGGTGAAGAAGAGGGTGGTGTCTCTGCTTCAGGTGGACCCGTCGCCGGGGGGCACCGTCATACACAATTCTTGGGTGGAAAACAGAAAAACCAGTCGTAAGGTGCGGCTGGAAGCGAGCGAGGGTTCCGAGCGCTGCCTGGCAGAAGCCGTGTGAGACAATCCCAGGGGTCCTAAAGAAATAGGACCGGGGGAAATTAATAATAATAATAATAACTGGGATTTATATAGCGCTTTTCTAAGTACCCAAAGTCGCTTTACATGTAGAACCCATCAAACATTCACACCTGGTGGTGGTAAGCTACTTTCATAGCCACAGCTGCCCTGGGGTAGACTTACGGAAACGGCCCCTCCGACCACCACCTATCATTCATCATTCAATTCACCGGTCTGAGTGGCACCGGGGGCAAAGGGTGAAGTGTCCCGCCCAAGGACACAACGGCAGCGATTTTTGGATGGTAAGAGGCGGGGAGCGAACCTGCAACCCTCAGGTTTCTGGCACGGTTGCTCTACCCACTACGCCATGCCGCCCAATGTGATTTTTTTCCTGGGGTCACAGAATTCCTGCCACGGTCATAAAAAACTAGAAGAGTGTCACAGATGTGTTTCATCACAGTCACTTTAAAGCAGTGGTTCTCAAACTTTTTTTCCCACCAAGGACCACCTCAGAAAACACTCCCCGAGAACCACCATAATGACCAGCATTAAACTACAGTAGTGTAGTAGGCCTAAGTGTTCACTAAAAACAAGGCAGAGGTTTTATTCAACAATATTTACGGACTATAGAGTGCACCGCTATATAAGCCGCACCCACCACATTTTGGTTTCATTTTTAATTTCCATATATTAGTGAAGTGAATTATATTTATATAGCGCTTTTTCTCTCGTGACTCAAAGCGCTTTACATAGTGAAACCCAATATCTAAGTTACATTCAAACCAGTGTGGGTGGCACCTGGGAGCAGGTGAATAAAGCGTCTTGCCCAAGGACACAACGGCAGTGACTAGGATGGCGGAAGTGGGAATCGAACCTGGAACCCTCAAGTTGCTGGCACGGCCGCTAGAGATGTGCGGATAGGCAATTATTTCATCCGCAACCGCATCAGAAAGTCGTCAACCAACCGCCATCCACCCGATCTCACATTTGATCAGAACCGCACCCGCCCGTTGTTATATATCTAATATAGACGATGCAAGGCATTAGTGAGGTTATAAAGCTTTTGCCTGTTAAAGAAAGGAGACTGATCCAATGCAGCACAGACATTCGCGTGCCAAGCTGTCACGACCCAGACGCACACCAGTGCGCAATCATATCGGAGCCGCGCTGAGCGCACCTCCAAGCGCATCTCGCTGCCGGCGACGGCCGGGTATGGGTCCGACGCTCCAGCGCCATCCATTTTCAGGGCTAGTTGATTTGGCAGGTGGGTTGTTACACACTCCTTAGCGGGTTCCGACTTCCATGGCCACCGTCCTGCTGTCTATATCAACCAGGGTGAGCCCCACCCCTTTCGTGAGCGCACTGCGCGCGGAGTGACCCCTGTTACGCGCCCCCGGCAACAGGGGTGGCGGGCAGGTAAGCTGCGCGGGCGGAGCGCGCGGAGTGACCCCTGTTACGAGCCCCCGGCCACGGGGGTGGCGGGCAGGTAAGCTGCTTACCTGCTGCGCGTGACGCCGGCCGCGGCGAAGGCGGACGAGGCGGGGTGTCGGTGCGGTGGGCGCGGTGGTGACCCTGGACGTGCGTCGGGCCCTTCTCGCGGATCGCCTCAGCTACGGCTCCCGGTGGGGCCTTCTCGGGGGAAGGGGCCTCGGTCCCGGACCCCGGCGAGGCGTCCCTTCTCCGCTCCGTAAAAGTGTCCATCTCTTTTTTTTTTTTTCTTCTGTTGTGGCATATGCAGCAGGTGCCTGCTCGTTTTTCGTATGTGGGTAACAACATTTAACTATGTATATATATTTCCGAATTGGTTTAACTGCCACCCGCCTGAATCTATTTAAAATCTAATTTTTTTTTATTTCAACCGCCCGACCCGACCCGACCCGCGGATAAAATCTAATTTTTTTTAATTTCATCCGCGGATAATCCGCGGACTCCGCGGTTGTGCCCGCAAACCGCGCATCTCTAACGGCCGCTCTACCAACCGAGCTATGACGCCCCGATATTAGTCGCACTGAACTATAAGCCGGAAATATATATATACGTTGCGAAATGAATATTTACACAGATGTTTATTTACATACCTTCATTGATTTTTTTTAATGGTGTCAGTAACACGGTAGTAAAACAGCTAAACAAACAAAACAGAAGTCATCATCATGGACCCACGACTTGCGGCAGCTAAACAGACTCAATAACTCCACGGTGACGTTTTGGTGAATTTATCAAACTGAAACAATACAAACACAATGCTATCGTAAGTTAATAATAATAACACAGACACTTGTAAACATGTTAGCTAATGCTAACGATGCATGTACAAATATGCATGCTAACACTCCCACTAAACAAACAGTTTTAGTTATATTGTAAAAACTACAAATGTTGCTTGGAGTTATAAATGAAGAATCCGTACGAGGAGAAACGCTATGGACGGTTAGAAGACCAAACGGCACTTGTACTTCCGGTTGAAAGCAGTAAATGGAGGGAAACTGCAGTCCAAAAGATGGCGCCGTAGCGCAAACAAAACACTTTCTCAGTGTATTTGCTTGTTTTAAAAAAAAAAACTTTTTGTATTATGGCCGTCAGCGAAGAAAAAAAACACAAATTAGCCCCACTGTTCAAAGTGTAGGTAAAAAGTAGCGGCTTATAGTTCGGAATTGACTGACTTGTAACATTACACACAGTTTGAACAGTAACACTGTGTTTAAATATAGGAAAATAAAACCTTAAATAATGAATCAAATCTTTGGCGTACAACTAGATGGAGCCTGTGTACCACAGTTTGAGAATCACAAATGTGTTTCATCACCACTTTAAAGCAGTGCTTCTCAAACTTTTTTCACCAAGTACCACCTCAGAAAACACCTTCATGACCAACATTAAAATACAGTAGCGTCGTAGGCCTTAGTATTCATTAAAAACAAGGCCGAGGTTTTATTTAATGTTTTTGGCCACTGTAACAGTAAACACAGTTTGAACTAGAGATGTCCGATATTATCGGCCGATAAATGCTTTAAAATGTAAAATCGGAAATTATCGGTATCGGTTTCAAAAAGTAAAATGTATGACCTTTTAAAAACGCCGCCGTGTACACGGACGTAGGGAGAAGTACAGAGCGCCGATAAACCTTAAAGGCCCAATCACATAATATCTACGGCTTTTCATGTACAGGTCACACTGAGGGTGGCCGTATAAAGACCTTTAACACTGTTACAAATATGCGCCACACTGTGAACCCACACCAAACAAGAATGACAAACACGTTTCGGGAGAACATCCGCACCGTAACACAACATAAACACAACAGAACAAATACCCAGAAACCCTCGCAGCACTAACTCTTCCGGGACGCTACAATATACACCCCCCCCGATACCCTCGCCCACCTCAACCTCCACATGCTCTCTCAGGGAGAGCATGTCCCAAATTCCAAGCTGCTGTTTTGAGGCATGTTAAAAAAAATAATGCACTTTGTGACTTCAATAATAAATATGGCAGTGCCATGTTGGCACTTTTTTCCCCATAACTTGAGTTGATTTATT
The DNA here is from genome assembly GCF_033978685.3 of Nerophis lumbriciformis. Lineage (NCBI taxonomy): Eukaryota > Metazoa > Chordata > Actinopteri > Syngnathiformes > Syngnathidae > Nerophis > Nerophis lumbriciformis. Next base: position 31,350,118 of record NC_084575.2, read on the forward strand.
TTGGAAAACCTTGTTACATTGTTTAATGCATCGCAACAAAATTAGGCATAATAATGTGTTGATTCCACGACTGTATATATCGGTATCGGTTGATATCGGAATCGGTAATCAAGAGTTGGACAATATCGGAATATCGTCAAAAAAGCCATTATCGGACATCTCTAGTATTATTTGATCTTTTCTCCGAGACAATGGCGCCTTATGTAGCCCGTAGTTTAGGTCTTAATCAACTGGTACTGTATTTTTCGGACTATAAGTCGCACCGGCCGAAAATGCATAATAAAGAAGGAAAAAAAACATATATAAGTCGCATTTTTGGGGGAAACTTCCTCATGCTCTCTCAGGGAGAGCATGTCCCAAATTCCAAGCTGCTGTTTTGAGGCATGTTAAAAAAAATAATGCACTTTGTGACTTCAATAGGCATGTTTTTCCCTAACTTGAGTTGATTT
>NC_084575.2:31355566-31360566 GCF_033978685.3 Nerophis lumbriciformis
AATGATCGAGGGCGAGTTCTTGGTTTCTTATGTGTGTTTATTGTTAGGCAGTTTCATTAACGTCCTCCCAGCGCGGTAACAACACACAACAACAGCAGTCACGTTTTCGTCCCCCGTAAAGCAGTTCGTCTGCCGTAAACAGCAATGTTGTGACACTTTTAAACAGGACAATACTGCCATCTACTGTACATGCATATGTGACCCACCCATAATGTGTCACATTTTTGTGTTGATTTATTTATTTTATTTTGTGGTTTGAATTCGTTTTTGGAGCTGTCATTACACATTTATCAGTATTCGCATTGGTCAGTAGGGGGCAGTAGGGCGTTTCTTCCCAATTGAATGCTATCACCTGCAGACCGGAAGTGTCTTGTCATTCTGATGAGCGCGACCAGTCTGTGAACAATTGAAACGTCCTGTGTGCTTTTTCCTCCTGTATAACAGGTTAGTTTTGGTGAATCAACTCACTGAATAATATCCATGTGATCTTTATAAGTTGAAGTACACATTCTGATGGTGGAGCCTAACTCTAAAGTGTTTGTGAGTTGTAGTTTGTATTTGTGAATGAATCCAGTGCACAGCTGCAGTAATCAATACAAAATGGCGACGTGAGTACGCAATGTTTATATAGGAACTTCTGATCCTAATTCAGACTCTCAAATTAGAGCTCCCGTTTTCTTATTGATTTTATAATGTATATTTGTATAATGTGTGTGTTCTGAAATAGTGACAGAGAATAGAACAAGGATGGACAATTCAACCCTTAACTCAACAATGAGTAGATGAGTGTTATGTGTGTGTATATGTGTAAATAAATGAACACTGAAATTCAAGTATTTCTTTTATTTATTTATTTATATATATATATATATAGCTAGAATTCACTGAAAGTCAAGTATTTCTTACATATATATATCTTAATCACGCCCCCCGCCCCACCCCCGACCACACCCCCACCCCCCGAAATCGGAGGTCTCAAGGTTGGCAAGTATGACCCCGCCTTCCGCCCGATTGTAGCTGAGATAGGCTCCAGCGCCCCCCGCGACCCCGAAGGGAATAAGCGGTAGAAAATGGATGGATGGATGGATGCTTTGATTACTACTATGCACATGAAGTTTATTTCTGCTCTTGTTAGGCAAGGCAAGGCAACTTTATTTGTATAGCACAGGGGTCGGGAACCTTTTTGGCTGAGAGAGCCATGAAAGCCAAATATTTTCAAATGGTATTTCGGTGAGAGCCATATAATATTATTTTAACACTGAATACAACTAAATGCATGCATTTTTAAGTAAGACCAAGATTTTTAGAGTATAATAAGCATACTTGCCAACCCTCCCGAATTTTCCGGGAGACTCCCGAAATTCAGCGCCTCTCCCGAAAACCTCCCGGGACAAATATTCTCCCGAAAATCTCCCGATTTTCAGCCGGAGCTGGAGGCCACGCCCCCTCCAGCTCCATGCGGACCTGAGTGAGGACAGCCTTTTTTCACTACGGGAGGACAACAGGGTGACAAGAACTAAATCATCCAGACTAGAGATAAATTGTATTATTATGTTTATCTTACCTAAAAATAAATAGATATTTATTAATAAAAAAAAATAAAAAAAACAAAAACATTTTTACTATATTTTGCTAAAAACATCAAAATTAATTGTGTTTTTATTTTAATTTTTTCTGACTCCTTATTATAGTGTTCAAGGGGTATTTTATTTGAACTAAGCAAAATTATCTGCCAATAGAACAAGAAAATTTGGCTTGTCAAGACTTTCCAAAACAAGTACCTTAAAATAAGTATATTCTCACTAATAACAACTGTACTACTATATGAGTACGTATTTTCTATTGTTTCATTGAAAATAAAACAGCAAAGTCCATTTGGCTGTCATCTGTTTTAATTATCAGACACAATTGTGTCAAAGTCATGATTTTTTTATTGAAATAAGAAATGATGACTTTAAAAAAGTAGTTTTATACTTGTGAGTGTTGATGACACAGCTTTGCAACACTTGATATTCTAGTTTCAAGCATGTTTTACTCAATATAGGTCATCAAATATCAGCAACAAGCTGTAATATCTTACTGAGATCATTTAGGACCCAAACACTTAAAACCAGTAAAACACTCTAACATAAAATCTGCTTAGTGAGAAGAATTATCTTATCAGACAGAAAATAAGCAAATATCACTCTTATTTGACATATTTCATCTTACTTAGATTTCAGTTTTTGCAGTGTAAGTGTCTGGAAAACGACTGCTTTAAGTCATAACTCAAATGTTGGCCTTGAGCTAGACAGGTAGTCTTTTTTTCAAGGCTATGGTCAGGTTCAAACACTGGTGACATCTATTAAACAAGACAAGAAGCAAAGAATCAAACAGAGACAGAATTAAATTTTGGCTCAATTCAGGAGAGACGCCATCGACCTGTAACCTCTTACAGTGTCTTAGCACGCTCTGGCGAAAGATTGTACGCCAACTCTTTTTATTTGGATTTTCCCTGTTTACATAACAACATCTGTTTCTAAAGGAATGGGGAGTATTGTTTTCGGTCATATTAACACAAAAAATTAAAGATGCCTCCGGCTTGGGCTGGTCCTGGTTTCAGCTTGAGCAGGTCTTCGATGACAATAGATAACCCCCTCCCGTCTCCTCCCATCGTACACAATGGAATTTTCCAAGCCTTTGCTTGGTGCAACAAAGACAGCCTCTTGTCTGTTCATTGGGAACTCGGGGAACGGAAAGTTTTTTGATAATTTACATACAATTTTTCTGACAGATATGGTTATCACTTTTGCACTCCGAAGTCCCAATTAGAGCCTCTTTTCCTACGAGAAGTGATCCAATCCACCTGCGAATATCAAACTAAGGGGCCTTAGCTATTTATGTGCTCAAACTGAAATACCACTATTTAATTCAACTTGGTGGTTTGCTTTCTCCATAAACATTCACCATATGTAGAACATAATATAAATTAATTAATTAACTTCACACACTCTTGGCATTCTCTCGATGAGCTTCAAGCACACCTGTGGAGTGAAAACCATTTCAGGTGACTACCTCTTGAAGCTCATGGAGAGAATGCCAAGAGTGTGCAGAGCAATAATCAGAGCACAGTGTGGCTATTTTGAAGTAACTAGAATATAAAACTTGTTTTCAGTTATTTCACCTTTTTTTGTTAAGTACATAACTCCACATGTGTTCATTCATAGTTTTGATGCCTTCAGGGACAATCTACAATGTAAATAGTCATGAAAATCAAGAAAACGCAGTATTTCACATTGTTTTCTGCACGTACAACTAATTATTCTTTATTAAATGTGGTAATAATTTGGGGTTTCTGGAAGGGATTTTGGACTTACACTACTATGGAAAAAATACATTTTTTTTTTTGTGCGATTTGGTTTTCTTCCAATCTTTTGGAACAGGTTAGTAACAAAAACCAAGGTGCCACTGTCAATACTGGGCAACTGCTAACTCAACAAAAGCAACAAAAAAAAAAATACTGTTGGCTCTTAGAGTTTACACGCAATATATCAATTTGTACAACTTATCTGAACAAGACAACAAAAACACAGATATTTGTGAAAATAAAGAAGGGATGGTATCGACCTCAGCACAATGATATCAATTCGATACTGACACAACTATCCTGGTATCAACACAAAAGTGGTGGTGCAAGTTTTATGTAGCTTTAATTTGGGGAAGTGAAAAGATCAGAGTTCTTACAGTGCATCCGGAAAGTATTCACAGAGCTTTACTTTTTCCACATTTTGGTATTTTACTGCTCTTTTTCAAAATGGAATAATCCCATTTTTTTCTTCAAAATTCTACACACAATACCCCATAATGTGAAAAAGTTTTTATTTTATTTACAAATGTGTTAAAAATTCAAATCAAAACAAAGAAACACGTACATAAGTATTCACAGCATTTGCTCAATACTTTACCAGCAGACACAATAAATTGATACAACGTTGATTATACATACATGTTCTTTAGAACTGACTTTGAAACAACGTTGCAAAATAGTTGTATTTGTAAATTGAGACAACGTTGGTGTCTAACGTTGGATCCATGTTGTCAGTTAAGAAATGACCAAATTTCAATGGTCAAATCCACGTCACAACCTGACATTGATTAAACGTCGTCAAAAAGCATGTTGTTTCAACGTTATATTTGTGTTGTAGAAAATTGGTTGGGAAATGACCAAAATTCAATGGTCAAATCCACGTCACAACCTGACATTGATTAAACGTCGTCAAAAAGTATGTTGTTTCAACGTTGTATTGGTGTTGTAGAATATTGGTTAGGAAATGACCAAAAATCAATGGTCGAATCAACGTCACAACCTGACATTGATTAAACGTTGTCAAAAAGCATGTTGTTTCAACGTTGTATTTGTATTGTAGAAAAATGGTTGGGAAATGACCAAAAATCAATGGTCAAATCAACATCAGCAACCAACAATGATTATACGTCAAAAAGCATATTTTTACAACGTTGTATTTGTGTTGTAGAATATTGGTTGGGAAATGACCAAAATTCTATGGTTAAATCAATGTCAGAAACCAACATTGATTAAACATCGTCAAAAAGCATGTTGTTTCAACGTTGTATTTGTGTTGTAGGATATTGTTTGGAAAATTACCTAATTTCAATGGTCAAATCAAGGTCACAGCCTGACATTGATTAAACGTTGCCAAAAAGCATGTTGTTTCAACGTTGTATTTGTGTTGTAGAATATTGGTTGGGAAATGACCAAAAATCAATGGTCAAATCAACGTCAGAAACCAACATTGATTAAACGTTGTCAAAAAGCATGTTGTTTCAACGTTGTAAAATATTGGTTGGAAAATGACCTAATTTCAATGGTCAAATCAACGTCACAGCCTGACATTGATTAAACGTTGCCAAAAAGCATGTTGTTTCAACGTTGTATTTGTGTTGTAGAATATTGGTTGGGAAATTACCAAAATTCAATGGTCAAATCAACGTCAGAAACC
>NC_084575.2:31365566-31383066 GCF_033978685.3 Nerophis lumbriciformis
CAAATAGCAGCACTTACCAGTGAGCTGCCTCTATTTTTTTAAATTGTATTTATTTACTAGCAAGCTGGTCTCGCTTTGCTCGACATTTTTAATTCTAAAAGAGACAAAACTCAAATAGAATTTGAAAATCCAAGAAAATATTTTAAAGACTTGGTATTCACTTGGAATAAGCGGTAGAAAATGGATGGATGGATGGGTCTTCACTTGTTTAAATAAATTCATTTATTTTTTACTTTGCTTCTTATTACTTTTAGAAATACAATTTTAGAGAAAAAATACAACCTTAAAAATGATTTTAGGATTTTTAAACACATATACCTTTTTACCTTTTAAATTTCTTCCTCTTCTTTCCTGACAACTTAAATCAATGTTCAAGTAAATTTATTTTGTTTTTATTGTAAAGAATAAATATTTTAGCTTCTGTTTTTTCGACGAAGAATATTTGTGAAATGTTTCTTCAAACTTACTATGATTAAAATTTAAAAAAATTATTCTGGCAAATCTAGAAAATCTGTAGAATCAAATTTAAATCTTATTTCAAAGTATTTTGAATTTCTTTTGAAATTTTTGTTCTGGAAAATCTAGAAGAAATACTGATTTGTCTTTGTTAGAAATATAGCTTGGTCCAATTTGTTATATATTGTAACAAAGTGCAGATTGGATTTTAACCAATTTAAAACATGTCATCAAAATTCTAAAATGTATCTTAATCAGGAAAAATGACTAATGATGTTCCATAAATTCTTTTTTTAAATTTTTTCAAAAAGATTCAAATTAGCTAGTTTTTCTCTTCTTTTTGTCGGTTGAATTTAGAATTTTAAAGAGTCGAAATTGAAGATAAACTATGTTTTTAAAATTTTATTTTAATTTTTTTCGTGTTTTCTCCTCTTTTAAACCGTTCAATTAAGTGTTTTTTTCATCATTTATTCTCTACAAAAAACCTTCCGTAAAAAGGAAAAAAAATGTACGACGGAATGACAGACAAATACCCATTTTTTTATATATATATATATATATATAAATGTATTTATTTAGCTATTCTTGTTTAAATCACACTTACGTGTAACTTACAAATGACAGTATATTTATTTATTTAATAGTGTATCAAACTGGTCGCCCTTCGCATTAATCAGTACCCAAGAAGTAGTTTTTGGTTTCAAAAAGGTTGGTGACCCCTGTACTAGGGCAAAAAATCAGTCAGTTGAGTCGGTCCATAGGTTGCCTGTAGGGATTTTTAATGTCCAGCAGATGTCAGTATTTAGTGACACAGTATCGACACAGTATCAATACAGTTTTGCAATGTGTCGAAACGCTTCATGACGCCTCATCAACCCATCACTAGTATATACTACATATACTGTATATATTATTTTCATTTGTGCATGTACTGCTATATGGTTTGAGTCATATTGTTACATGGACGTATTAATCAATTCCCTGTCATTTTAGCTGTATTTTCAGGCACCGCTGCCTTTTGAGAAGGGCCCGAATTCAGTAGGCGCCGCACTCCGACACTAAAGCAACCTCTCTCTCAGTACCTGATCAGGTCACGCTCGTCCCGGTGAGCCATTCTGTGCACTCTTCTTCAAAAGATGCCAACACATGCTTTTGAATACTGCGTGGGAGTTTGCAGCTGTGGAGGACGGAGGTGCAAACCAACTGCAGTCTAGGGGGAGGAAAAAAAAGGAAGGTCATGCAGGAGTCGAGCTGCGGGGTGATCAATCCACAGCATTTAAACGTAGTCAGAACAATGAGGCCAGTGCTGCGGGCATGTTGCTTTGGTGTCAGTTAAATGCGATTTGAGCTACGTTGAAGAGCAATAGGAATACATACACTACATTGCCAAAAGTATTTGGCCACCCATCCAAATGATGAGAATCCGGTGTCCTAATCACTTGGCCTGACCACAGGTGTATCAAATCAAGCACTTAGGCATGGAGACTGTTTTTACAAACATTTCTCAGTGATTTCCGGCGCGGAACTGTCATAGGATGCCACCTGTGCAACAAATCCAGTCGTGAAATTTCCTCGCTCCTAAATATTCCAAAATCAACTTTATTATAAGAAAAGTGAAGAGTTTGGGAACAACAGCAACTCAGCCACCAAGTGGTAGGCCTCGTAAACTGACAGAGAGGGGTCAGCGGATGCTGAAGCGCATTGTGCAGAAAGCCTTTGCACTGTCAGTTGCTACAGAGCTCCAAACTTCCTGTGACCCTCCAATTAGCCCACGTACAGTACGCAGAGAGCTTCATGGAACGGGTTTCCATGGCCGATCAGCTGCATCTAAGCCATACATCACCGAGTCCAATGCAAAGCGTGGGATGCAGTGGTGTAAAGCACGTCGCCACTGGACTCTAGAGCAGTGGAGACGCCTTCTCTGGACTGATGAGTCATGCTTTTCCATCTGGCAATCTGATGGACCAGTCTGGGTTAGGAGGTTGCCAGGAGAACGCTACATTTGGGACTGCATTGTGCCGTATGTGAAATTTGGTGGAGGAGGAATTATGGTGTGGGGTTGTTTTTCAGGAGTTAGTTCCAGTGAAATGAACTTTGAATTCTCCAGGATACCAAAACAGTTTGGACAATTCCATGCTCCCAACCTTGTGGGAACAGTTTGGAGTGGACCCCTTCCTCTTCCAACATGACTGTGCACCAGTGCACAAAGCAAGGTCCATAAAGACATGGATGACAGAGTCTGGTGTGGGTGAACTTGACTGGCCTGCACAGAGTCCTGACCTGAACCCGATAGAACACCTTTGGGATGAATTAGAACGGCGACTGAGAGCCAGGCCTTCTCGACCAACACCAGTGTGTGACCTCACCAATGCGCTTTTGGAAGAATGGTGGAAAATTCCTGTAAACGCACTCCGCAACCTTGTGGACAGCCTTCCCAGAAGAGTTGAGGCTGTAATAGCTGCAAAAGGTGGACCCACATCATATTGAACCCTATGGGTTAGGAATGGAATGGCACTTCAAGTTCATATGTGAGTCAAAGCAGGTGGCCAAATACTTTTGGCAATATAATGTACGAGTAAGTGCAGACATCTATAGCAGTGTTTTTCAACCACTGTGACGCGACACACTAGTGTGCCGTGAGATATAGTCTGGTGTGCCGTGGGAGATCATGTAATTTCACCTAATTGGGTTAAAAATATTTTTTGCAAACCAGTAATTATAGTCAGCAAATGATGTGTTGTTGTTGAGTGTCGGTGTTGCCTAGAGCTCGGCAGAGTAACCGTGTAATACTCTTCCATATCAGTAGGTGGCAGCCGGTAGCTAATTGCTTTGTACATGTCGGAAACAGCGGGAGGCAGTGTGCAGGTAAAAAGGTGTCTAATGCTTAAACAAAAAATAAACAAAAGGTGAGTGCCCTGAAGAAAAGGCATCGAAGTCTAGGGAAGGCTATGCAGAACCAAACTAAAACTGAACTGGCTGCAAAGTAAGGCTGAATATTTACGTCACACTACTGTCATGGCGGAGCGCAAAGCAGACGATGCGAGCGAGGGGAAAAGAGCACGCCAAAAGTCGTCAAAAGTGTGGGAGTATTTCAATAAACGGCCTAATAATGTTGTTGTATGCACACTGTGTCGAGCGGAAATGGCCTATCATAGCAGCACAACGGCTATGAACGAACATTTGAAAAGAAAACACCCGACAGCGTTCTTGCCATCACCATCAACTAGTCAATCGTCCGCGTGCGTATACGTTGTCATCATTACACAAAAACATGAATGTGTCATTTGTATCTGCGTTGTAAATTCATAAACTAAAGCACCGTTTCGCTCTGAGAGGCGCGTTTGGCCTGCCTGTTCAGTGTTTACAAAGACACGCTCCTCTTTAACACAGTGGAGAGGCGGCAGCGGCGAGCGAGCGGCGAGGCGGGGCGCGCCGGGAGCGACGCCGCAATCGTGCCCAGGTGCGCGATCCGCGCACCTGGGCACGATCATCCAATCTCCTCTCGCTGAAGAAAAGGGGAGCAGCAGAGAGAGAGGGAAGAGAGACTGGAAGGAATCAAAGTGAAGCTGACGTGGAGCGAGAGAGGAGGAGAGACAGAGACAGGGGACGACGAGCGAGCGAGGAAGAGGAGCCGAAAAGCGAGGAAAGAAAGAGAAAAGAGTTAGAAGAGAAAAGACTTTGTGTAAAATTAAAAGATTGTAAACCTGGCAAAGCCGTCTGGCGTTCAGTCTGTCGGTCCTGAAAGAACCCCACGGCACAAGACGTGTCACAAACGCTAACGTTAATTAGTTGTGCAAATACCTTTTACAACATTAACGGTTACATATACTTTGTACAAACCAACAATTAACTTTCACTTTAATCATACTATCATTGTTGTGTTATTAAGCAAAATAAGTAATACTTTTACTTTTGTTGAAATGTTTACACGGTACACTTTTTTGTATTGGATGTTTAGCTTTATTTTTGCACATTTTAGCAAATAAGCAATACTTTTACTTTTGTTGAAATGTTTACAATGTTACAGAATATTTCCGTTTTGCACTTTTTCGTATTGGATGTTTATCTTTATTTTTGCACATTTTAAAGCAAAATAAGCAATACTTTTAATTTTGAAATGCTTATACTATTGCAGAATATTAAGATTTGCACTGGATGTTTACTTTTATATTTGCACATTAAAAAGCAAATAAGCTACTTTTAATTTTGTTAAATGTTAAAAGTTTTAAATGTTTACATTGTTACAGAATATTTTGTCATGTTGTTGTCAATGTTGACTGAGTGGCCATACTTTTTTTTTTGTAAATAAAAGCCATGCCTTTTGAAAAAACTGGCCTACATTTTTTTTTTCCTCTTCATTTTAAATAAAAAAAAAATAATCGGTAAAAGGAAAAATAATCTATAGATTAATCGAAAAATAATAATCTATAGATTAACCGATTAATCGAAAAAATAATCTATAGATTAATCGATAGAAAAATAATCGTTAGCTGCAGCCCTACTGCAAAGTAAACAAAAACGGAATGCTGGACGACAGCAAAGACTTACTGTGGAGCAAAGACGGCGTCCACAAAGTACATCCGAACATGACATGACCATCGACAATGTCCCCACAAAGAAGGATAAAAACAACTGAAATAGTCTTGATTGCTAAAACAAAGTAGATGCGGGAAATATCACTCAAAGAAAGACATGAAACTACTACAGGAAAATACCAACAATACAGGAAAAACCACCAAAATAGGAGCGTGAGACAAGAACTAAAACACTACACACAGGAAAACAGCAAAAAACTCCAAATAAGTCAAGGCGTGATGTGACAGGTGGTGACAGTACACCTACTTTGAGACAAGAGCTATAGTGATGCATGCTTGGTTATGCTTTAAAGTCATATCCAACAATTGCGACAACGACTTTTTACTGTCAACTGTTAGTGTTTTTTAATGATTTCTGGTGGTGGTGTCCCTCCGCATTTTTTCAAAAAATGTGCCTTGGCTCGAAAAAAGGTTGAAAAACACTGATCTATAGCACAAGCAACAGGACTAAGGTAGGCCGATGCAGTCATGATGGGACTATTTTTTTTTATATTAAAATACTCCATTACAATACATGCTGCATTTCAATTTACTAATAATAGAGCAATTCAATATTTGTTTCTCTCGGGTAGAATATTGTTGTAGCTGAAGTTAATATGATGTAGGACAGCGCCCTCTGCAGGATAAGTCGCGTTACTCCATCTACGAAACAGGCATTGCATGGGGAAGTACATACACGCCGAAATAGCTCAGTTGGGAGAGCGTTAGACTGAAGATCTAAAGGTCCCTGGTTCGATCCCGGGTTTCGGCAGGGAAGTGGTACCATTTTGCCGGGACTACCGATGTTTTGTACATGCCAGCCAATCATCTTATCAAGACCGCTTTATCTCTGCCAATGTGTGGCTGTGTTTAAAAATAATTAACACGACAATCAAAATGAGGGCAACATAACAATAGCATATGTTTATTGTATAACTGTGGAGCAATACTAACAAATAGGTGACAGCCAAAAAAAGGCAAAAACGATAGAAGTCCGCGGGCGTAGGAGCCGGACAAAAAGGTTCGTTTTCGCGCTTTGATTGGGTGGCTAAAACATGGACATTTGATAGGCGTTTGGAAAGAAGGACCCATTTCTGCGGGATTTGCCACAGAAAGATGGACTCGGCCCGGTGATTGGTTGAGGAAAGATAGAAGCGGCCCGGTGATTGGTTGAAGAAAGATGGAAACGGCCCTGTGATTGGTTGCAGAAAGATAGAAACGGCCCGGTGATTGGTTGAGGAAAGATGGATTCGCGGAGACCATTGGCTGTCACGTCTCAGTTAGATTGACGATCTAAAAGGTCCCTTGTTCAGCAGTGTAATATAAGTAATCAGAGGTGGGTAGAGTAGCCAGAAATTGTACTCAAGTAAGAGTACTGTTACTTTAGAGATTTATTACTCAAGTAAAAGTAAGGAGTAGTCACCCAAATATTTACTTGAGTAAAAGTAAAAAGTATGTTGTGAAAAAACTACTCAAGTACTGAGTAACTGATGAGTAACATACACACACATATCATATATATATATATATATATATATATATATATATATATATATATATATATATATATATATATATATATATATATATATATATATATATATATATATATATATATATATATATATATATATACATACACACACACACACATATACATATACATATACATATATATATATATATATATATATATATATATATATATATACAGAGGTGGGTAGTAACGCGCTACATTTACTCCGTTACATCTACTTGAGTAACTTTTGGGATGAATTGTACTTCTAAGAGTAGTTTTAATGCAACATACTTTTACTTTTACTTGAGTATATTTATAGAGAAGAAACGCTACTTTTACTCAGCTACTTTTATCTACATTCAGCTCGCTACTCGCTACTAATTTTTTATCGATCTGTTAATGCACGCTTTGTTTGTTTTGGTCTGTCAGACAGACCTTCATAGTGCCTGCGTTTCAACAAATACAGTCACTGGTGACGTTCACTCCGTTCCACCAATCAGATGCAGTCACTGGTGACGTTGGACCAATCAAACAGAGCCAGGGGTCACATGACCTGATAAGTGGTCAATTGTACGGAATATGTACTGTACGGTGCAATCTACTAATAAAAGTTCCAATCAATCAATCAAAAGTGTGAAGGAAAAAAGACCCTTTTTTATTTCAACCGTACATCCCGTCAAAAGCCTAAAGACTGACTGCACAGTTCCTGTCTTCACAATAAAAGTGCTGCTCCATCGCGCCTGCGCTTTCAAAATAAGAGTCTCCGAAAGCCGGCGCAAACAAGCTAGCAAGCTACGGAGTTTGCCGCCAATGTATTTCTTGTAAAGTGTATAAAAACGAATATGGAAGCTGAATAAATAAGATGCCAAAAACCAACCACTTTCATGTGGTATTAGACAGAAAGGAGTAACTTTTTTTCTCCTCCATTTGAAAATGTGGATGTTATCATCACTACTGTCTGATTACAATCAATGCAAGTCATCAGAATCAGGTAATACACCAACTTATATTCTTGTCTTCATGAAAGAAAGGAATCTATATGTGTTAAACATGCATGTATATTCATTAAAACACCTTTAACATGTAAACAAAAGCGGCAAAATAAATAAATATAAATTATATACGGTATATATCAATGTATGTATATATATATATATGTATATATGTGTGTGTGTATGTATATATATATATATATATATATATATATACATATATATATATGATATGTGTGTGTATGTTACTCATCAGTTACTCAGTACTTGAGTAGTTTTTTCACAACATACTTTTTACTTTTACTCAAGTAAATATTTGGGTGACTACTCCTTACTTTTACTTGAGTAATAAATCTCTAAAGTAACAGTACTCTTACTTGAGTACAATTTCTGGCTACTCTACCCACCTCTGTATATATATATATATATATACAAGACAAGACAATAATGTTGAATATTCAATAACATGGCAAATTCTTGCATCCAGCACACCTTACAATAGTGGTAATAAAAGATGCAACCTATGCTTGAAAGAGAAACTGTTTATTATTTACCGTCCAGACCTGTCATCCCTCAACAAGCGCAGCGAAATTGTAACAACATGCCGCCATAGACGGAAACACCTCCTAGGTAACACATGAGCCAATCACCACGCTCCTAGGCCAGCCTGTACCCACCCACTCTGTGCCCTATATAAACCATGGTATGCGAATGCTCCCATTAAAATCTCCTGATGATTGAGGGTACCCCCCCTCATGAAACAGGCCTGTAGAGATGAAATAGTCTTGTGATTTTTTTTCCCACACATACATATATATATATATATACATATATATATATATATATATATATATATATATATATATATATATATATATATATATATATATATATACATACATTGATATATACAGTATATAATTTATATTTATTTATTTTGCGGCTTTTGTTTACATGTTAAAGGTGTTTTAATGAATATACATGCATGTTTAACACATATAGATTCCTTTCTTTCATGAAGACAAGAATATAAGTTGGTGTATTACCTGATTCTGATGACTTGCATTGATTGTAATCAGACAGTAGTGCTGATAACATCCACATTTTCAAATGGAGGAGAAAAAAAGTTACTCCTTTCTGTCTAATACCACATGAAAGTGGTTGGTTTTTGGCATCTTATTTATTCAGCTTCCATATTCGTTTTTATACACTTTACAAGAAATACATTGGCGGCAAACTCCGTAGCTTGCTAGCTTGTTTGCGCTGGCTTTCGGAGACTCTTATTTTGAAAGCGCAGGCGCAATGGAGCGGCACTTTTATTGTGAAGACAGGAACTGTGCAGTCAGTCTTTAGGCTTTTGACGGGATGTACGGTTGAAATAAAAAATTGTCTTTTTTCCTTCACACTTTTGATTGATTGATTGGAACTTTTATTAGTAGATTGCACAGTACAGTACATATTCCGTACAATTGACCACTAAATGGTAACACCCGAATAAGTTTTTCAACTTGTTTAAGTCAGGTCATGTGACCACCTGGCTCTGTTTGATTGGTCCAACGTCACCAGTGACTGCATCTGATTGGTGGAACGGAGTGAACGTCACCAGTGACTGCATTTGGTAAAACGCAGGCACTATGAAGGTCTGTCTGACAGACCAAAACAAACAAAGCGTGCATTAACAGATCGATAAAAAATTAGTAGCGAGTAGCGAGCTGAATGTAGATAAAAGTAGCGGAGTAAAAGTAGCGTTTCTTCTCTATAAATATACTCAAGTAAAAGTAAGAGTATGTTGCATTAAAACTACTCTTAGAAGTACAATTTATCCCAAAAGTTACTCAAGTAGATGTAACGGAGTAAATGTAGCGCGTTACTACCCACCTCTGTAAGTAATTAATGTACAAACACAATGACATTCGGGACATGCTAAGAGAAACATTCATGACAATAGATTTACCTCGGCCAATCCGGTGACGAAGGTCCCTCTTTCCTAAGCCTGGAGCAGATAATTTGTATTAATTTGTGTGTATTCGTGTTCATAAAACATTTACTTTAACTGGGTTACATATGCGCGGGAAAAACTATTTACGGCATTTTTACGGCGTCTCTGTCGTAACACCCCAACCCAGTATCACAAAACTGTATGCCTCAGCGTACAGATACCACTTTGTTATTTGCATAAGTCTTCTCTTTCGAACTGTTGCCTCACAACTTTAAGGACAAAAGCGAGTGAAAGGACGCCATAAACACTTGAAATGTAAGGGGATAAATACTACTTCTTGTTGACAGGTTCCAAACCTTAGATGCTGCGTTCAGTGCTCTCAACACAGCGACGTAATTTAACCCCCTGCTTTAATTTCACACGTCCTTAAAGTTGTCATTCAACATTACAATAGCAGCACAAGTCACCAGCAAAGTAATGAACGTTTAGCTGGATAAGTTAGTGTGTACATATATGCCGAGGAAGGGAATATATTATGTGTGTTTATGTAACGTTTGAAGGCAGCGCCATTATGTCCAATAGTTAATGAAGGCAGCACATGGCCCTTGTCACGCCTCCAAAAGAGTCTACTGCGCATGTCATAATATTGATAATAAAGATGTAAAAACGGATATTGCCAAATATTTGATACTACTTGCACAAACGTTATGCAACATAGTAAATGATTTGTGACGGTTGGTGAAAATATCACATAATTCCTTACGAAATGTTGCAGAAGTGATCATTTCAAAAAGACAAGTAAGTATTAATATGAATAGTGTTACATTACATGTATATGTTTCCTACCTTGGTAAATAGTTGTAATAATTATTGTGACAAATCATTAATGTTGTCACTGTCTGCACTTGGAATAATTTCATCAACCATCATAATAAATATTAGGCCTCCTTTTAATAAAAGGAAACTGAGCCAATTTGCAATTTCATAAATGTGTATCAAAATGTTGGTGCCTTAAGGATCACACCTCAGACAAGAATATTAAAAATGAACAAAAACTCCACGAGATGGCAGTATTGTTCAATATTTGTCACTCCATACACATTATTTATTTTAATATCTTTAATGTAAGTTATACACATGTTCATGCCTATCTAGATGTTTTTATACATTATATGTTCATTGATTTTAACAAAAATAATGACTCTTGACCCCCAAAAAGTGAGTAAAATGTGCTCGTCCTCATCTTGTCTTCTCAGTCTTCTGCGACTTGTGACCTAAATGCGGTGAAAAAGGAATGGCAACACAGCCACTCTTGAATTGAATTGATCTGAACCATATGGGATTTTAATGGATGAACTAAAATGACCCAAGTTCTTCAATATCAGCATATCGATCTGTATGAGTCCATCCATCCATCCATCCATCTTCTTCCGCTTATCCGAGGTCGGGTCGCGGGGGCAGCAGCCTAAGCAGGGAAGCCCAGACTTCCCTCTCCCCAGCCACTTCGTCCAGCTCTTCCTTTGGGACCCCGAGGCGTTCCCAGGCCAGCCGGGAGACATAGTCTTCCCAACGTGTCCTGGGTCTTCCCCGCGGCCTCGTACCGGTCGGACGTGCCCTAAACACCTCCCTAGGGAGGCGCTCGGGTGGCATCCTGACCAGATGCCCGAACCACCTCATCTGGCTCCTCTCGATGTGGAGGAGCAGCGGCTTTACTTTGAGCTCCCCCCGGATGGCAGAGCTTCTCACCCTATCTCTAAGGGAGAGCCCTGCCACCCGGCGGAGGAAACTCATTTCGGCCGCTTGTACCCGTGATCTTGTCCTTTCGGTCATAACCCAAAGCTCATGACCATAAGTGAGGATGGGAACGTAGATCGACCGGTAAATTGAGAGCTTTGCCTTCCGGCTCAGCTCCTTCTTCACCACAACGGATCGATACAGCGTCCGCATTACTGAAGACGCCGCACCGATCCGCCTGTCAATCTCACGATCCACTCTTCCCTCACTCGTGAACAAGACTCCGAGGTACTTGAACTCCTCCACTTGGGGCAAGATCTCCTCCCCAACCCGGAGATGGCACTCCACCCTTTTCCGGGCGAGAACCATGGACTCGGACTTGGAGGTGCTGATTCTCATCCCAGTCGCTTCACACTCGGCTGCGAACCGATCCAGCGAGAGCTGAAGATCCTGGCCAGATGAAGCCATCAGGACCACATCATCTGCAAAAAGCAGAGACCTAATCCTGCAGCCACCAAACCAGATCCCCTCAACGCCTTGACTGCGCCTAGAAATTCTGTCCATAAAAGTTATGAACAGAATGGGTGACAAAGGGCAGCCTTGGCGGAGTCCAACCCTCACTGGAGACGTGTCCGACTTACTGCCGGCAATGCGGACCAAACTCTGGCACTGAGCATACAGGGAGCGGACTGCCACAATCAGACAGTCCGATACCCCATACTCTCTGAGCACTCCCCACAGGACTTCCCGAGGGACACGGTCGAATGCCTTCTCCAAGTCCACAAAACACATGTAGACTGGTTGGGCAAACTCCCATGCACCCTCAAGGACCCTGCCGAGAGTATAGAGCTGGTCCACAGTTCCACGACCAGGACGAAAACCACACTGTTCCTCCTGAATCCGAGGTTCGACTATCCGGCGTAGCCTCCTCTCCAGCACACCTGAATAGACCTTACCGGGAAGGCTGAGGAGTGTGATCCCACAATAGTTAGAACACACCCTCCGGTTCCCCTTCTTAAAGAGAGGAACCACCACCCCGGTCTGCCAATCCAGAGGTACCGCCCCCGATGTCCACGCGATGCTGCAGAGATCTGTATGAGTGTGCTACATTAATTATGATCAATATGTCAAGTCAACTAAGAATAAAAACAAGTTGAAAGTTACTTTCCATATGCTGAACTCTACAGGTGTTGAAAATGTTTTTGATTTAGGATAAATAAGAAAGCGACTTTGTCCAGGGTGTACACTGCCTTCCGCCCGGATGCAGCTGGAATAGGCTCCAGCACCCCTGCCACCCCGAGAGGGGCAAGCGGTAGAAAATGGATGGATACAGCGTTTTTAGTAGTAGTTAGGTCTTTGTACATTTTATTTGATTATTAGTTCATATTTTTTATAGTTTCATTTGGAAATGAAAGCCAAGGTCACATGCTGTTTGTTTAAAATAGAAAGTGCAATGAAATATGTTTTAAATAACAATAAATAATCGTGATTTCAATGTTGATAAACAAATAATCATGATTATTATTTTGCCCATAACCATACAGCCCTATTTTACATGTTTTTTTTTATTTTTACTTACCAGCGTTCCTCAGAGGGATCCCTCTGCATCAGGGATTATCGGCGATGTCTATTGGGGCTCTTTGTGACAGCGCCCTGGTCTGGTGACCTCCTGGTGCAGATGGCTCCTGCGATAGTGTTTACTCACCTGGCTCCTCTGTACTCCGCCATGCATTCATGTGTGCGCATGTGTTTGTGATGATGGGGGATCTGGGCCATCGGGGTATTGTTTTTAAGTCTGTGTGGAGGTCTTGCTCCTCCGGGTTCTTCGGACCACCAAGGACGAAAATGACAGCCTCGTTCATCTTTGAGAACAATGTTTTATTTTTCGCTAAATGTTCTTTCTGTTGCTTAACAGCCATCAGTAGTGATGGGTCCGGCAACACCGATGCATCGGCGCATGCGTCGAGCTCATAGAGCAAAACCCCGTGTTGGTGCGCGTACCGCTTTTAGAAAGTCACGTGACCGATCATGAGCTGTTTTGGTCACGTGACCGATACGTGAACTGTGTCGCCTCCTCTGTGCCCTGTGAGCGTGTCTTTTCTACAGCCGGAGAAATAATAACTAAGAAGAGAAATCGTCTGAAATGTAATACGTCGGAAAAACTTTTTTTTTTTTTTTTTAATAAAAATGTGTAAAAAAATAAAATTAAAACAATCCCCAGTCCACAATCATCCACAACACGTTCTCTTAGATTTCCATGTTATGATACATGTTCACATTATTTATTGACTGTATCTAAAAAAGATAAAAATATATTTTTATTTAAATGAAGATATGAAATAATCCTAAATGAAATACAATGACTTGGTTTATATTATTGTATATACTAGGGCAGGGGTCACCAACACGGTGCCCGCGGTCACCAGGTAGCCCGTAAGGACCAGATCAGTCGCCCGCTGGCCTGTTCTAAAAATAGCTCAAAGAGCAGCACCTACCAGTGAGCTGCCTCTATTTTTTAAAATTTATTTATTTACTAGCAAGCTGGTCTCGCTTTGCTCGACATTTTTAATTCTAAAAGAGACAAAACTCAAATAGAATTTGAAAATCCAAGAAAATATTTTAAAGACTTGTTCTTCACTTGGAATAAGCGGTAGAAAATGGATGGATGGATGGGTCTTCACTTGTTTAAATACATTTATTTATTTTTTACTTTGCTTCTTATTACTTTTAGAAATACAATTTTAGAGAAAAAATACAACCTTAAAAATGATTTTAGGATTTTTAAACAAATATACCTTTTTACCTTTTAAATTTCTTCCTCTTCTTTCCTGACAATTTAAATCAATGTTCAAGTAAATTATTATTTTTTTTATTGTAAAGAATAATAAATATTTTAGCTTCTGGTTTTTCGACGAAGAATATTTGTGAAATATTTCTTCAAACTTACTATGATTAAAATTCAAAAACATTATTCTGGCAAATCTAGAAAATCTGTAGAATCAAATTTAAATCTTATTTCAAAGTATTTTGAATTTCTTTTAAAATTGTTGTTCTGGAAAATCTAGAAGAAATACTGATTTGTCTTTGTTAGAAATATAGCTTGGTCCAATTTGTTAAATATTCTAACAAAGTGCAGATTGGATTTTAACCAATTTAAAACATGTCATCAAAATTCTAAAATGTATCTTAATCAGGAAAAATTACTAATGATGTTCCATAAATTCTTTTTTTAATTTTTTCCAAAAAGATTCAAATAAGCTAGTTTTTCTCTTCTTTTTGTCGGTTGAATTTTGAATTTTAAAGAGTCGAAATTGAAGATAAACTATGTTTCAAAATGTTATTTGAATTTTTTTCGTGTTTTCTCCTCTTTTAAACCGTCCAATTAAGTGTTTTTTTCATCATTTATTCTCTACAAAATCTTCCGTAAAAGGAAAAAAAAATGTACGACGGAATGACAGACAGAAATACCCATTTTTTTATATATATAAATTTATTTGTTTAGCTATTCTTGTTTAACTCACACTTACGTGTAACTTACAAATGACAATATATTTATTTATTTAAGTGTGTATCAAACTGGTAGCCCTTCGCATTAATCAGTACCCAAGAAGTAGTTTTTGGTTTCAAAAAGGTTGGTGACCCCTGTACTAGGGCATCAAATCAGTGTCAGTTGAGTCGGTCCATAGGTTGCCTGTAGGGATTTTTAATGTCCAGCAGATGTCAGTATTTAGTGACACAGTATCGACACAGTATCAATACAGTTTTGCAATGTGTCGAAACGCTTCATGACGCCTCATCAACCCATCACTAGCCATCAGTGTCTGTCTCTGTCTCTCTCTCGCTCGTGCTCGTGTTCGTCTTTGCTCTCCACCATCAACACACCCCGCTTCGCTGCAGGTCTGCAGGCCACGCCCCCCCCACAGTCTGTAAAACACTTTGTGTTGCATTTATTTTAGGTATGAAAATTGCTTTATAAATAAAGTTTGATTGATAACGGAATGGGGGAAATTTGTTCAAAAAATGCAAACAAGAGTGTTTGTTTGTTAATCAAGTTTTAATAGAAAATATAGTTGTGGATAGCAAACATTTTTTCATCTTCTGACAAAACAGGGGGTTGAAACAAGGTATGAAAATAAATGCTACAAAAAAGAGTATCTCTCCGCATTTTTGGTTTTGTAAAAGTGGCTCTCACAAGGAGGTCTGGAGACCTGTGATGTAGATCAGTGTTTTTCAATCTTTTTTGAGCCAAGTCACATTTTTTTGTGTTGAAAAAATGCGGAGGCACACCACCAGCAGAAATCATTAAAAAACGAAACTCAGTTGACAGTAAAAAGTCATTGTCGCAATTGTTGGATATGACTTTAAACCATAACCAAGCATGCATCAATATAGCTCTTGTCTCAAAGTAGGTGTACTGTCACCACCTGTCACATCACACCCTGACTTATTTGGAGTTTTTTTTGCTGTTTTCCTGTGTGTAGTGTTTTAGTTCTTGTCTTGTGCTCCTATTTTGGTGGCTTTTTCTCTTTTTTTTGATATTTTCCTGTTGCAGTTTCATGTCTTATATTTCCCACATCTACTTTGTTTTAGCAATCAAGAATATTTCAGTGGTTTTCATCTTTCTTTGTGGGGACATTGTTGATTGTCATGTCATGTTCGGATGTACATTGTGGACGCCGTCTTTGCTCCACATTAAGTCTTTGCTGTCGTCCAGCATTTTGTTTTTGTTTACTTTGTAGCCAGTTCAGTTTTAGTTTAGTTCCGCATAGCCTTCCCTAAGCTCAGAGGTGGGTAGTAACGCGCTACATTTACTCCGTTACATCTACTTGAGTAACTTTTGGGATAAATTGTACTTCTAAGAGTAGTTTTAATGCAACATTCTCTTACTTTTACTTGAGTATATTTATAGAGAAGAAACGCTACTTTTACTCTGCTACTTTTATCTACCTTCAGCTCGCTACTCGCTACTAATTTTTATCGATCTGTTAATGCACGCTTTGTTTGTTTTGGTCTGTCAGACAGACCTTCATAGTGCCTGCGTTTTACCAAATGCAGTCACTGGTGACGTTCACTCCGTTCCACCAATCAGATGCAGTCACTGGTGACGTTGGACCAATCAAACAGAGCCAGGGGTCACATGACCTGACTTAAACAAGTTGAAAAACGTATTCGGGTGTTACCATTTAGTGGTCAATTGTACGGAATATGTACTGTACTGTGCAATCTACTAATAAAAGTTCCAATCAATCAATCAAAACTGTGAAGGAAAAAAGACCATTTTTTTATTTCAACCGTACATCCCGTCAAAAGCCTAAAGACTGACTGCACAGTTCCTATCTTCACAATACAAGTGCCGCTCCATTGCGCCTGCGCTTTCAAAATAAGAGTCTCCGAAAGCCAGCGCAAACAAGCTAGCAAGCTACGGAGTTTGCCGCCAATGTATTTCTTGTAAAGTGTATAAAAACGAATATGGAAGCTGAATAAATAAGATGCCAAAAACCAACCACTTTCATGTGGTATTAGACAGAAAGGAGTAACTTTTTTTCTCCTCCATTTGAAAACGTGGACGTTATCAGCACTACTGTCTGATTACAATCAATGCAAGTCATCAGAATCAGGTAATACACCAACTTATATTCTTGTCTTCATGAAAGAAAGGAATCTATATGTGTTAAACATGCATGTATATTCATTAAAACATCTTTAACATGTAAACAAAAAGCGGCAAAATAAATAAATATAAATTATATACTGTATACATCAATGTATGTATATATATATATATATATATATGTATATGTGTGTGTGTGTGTGTATGTATATATATATATATATATATATATATATATATATGATATGTGTGTGTATGTTACTCATCAGTTACTCAGTACTTGAGTAGTTTTTTCACAACATACTTTTTACTTTTACTCAAGTAAATATTTGGGTGACTACTCCTTACTTTTACTTGAGTAATAAATCTCTAAAGTAACAGTACTCTTACTTGAGTACAATTTCTGGCTACTCTACCCACCTCTGCCTAAGCTTCAATGCCTTTTCTTAAGGGCACTCACCTTTTGTTTATTTTTGGTTTAAGCATAAGACACCTTTTTACCTGCATTTACAAAGCAATTAGCTACCGGCTGCCACCTACTGATATAGAAGAGTATTACACGGTTACTCTCTAAACAGCACCGACACTCAACAACAACACATCATTTGCAGACTATAATTACTGGATTGCAAAAAATGTTTTCAACCCAAATATGTGAAATTAGATAATCTCCCA
>NC_084575.2:31388066-31478066 GCF_033978685.3 Nerophis lumbriciformis
CAAGTGCCTCCTTATTGCATCTTGAAACACCACAATTTTTCAGAGAGTCCTGTATTTCAGCTGAAGTTATTTGTGGATTTTTCTTTGCATCTCGAACAATTTTCCTGGCAGTTGTGGCTGAAATCTTTGCCGGTCTACCTGAATCCCTCATTTTCCACTTCTTAATCAGAATTTGAACACTGCTGATTCGGCATTCTCAATTCCTTGGATATCTTCTTATACCCCTTTCCTGTTTTATGCAGTTCAATTACCTTTTCCTTTGACCATTATTTTGCCTTCCCCATGACTCAGAATCCAGAAACATGTGTGCAGCACTGGATGAAAGATGCAATGGTCTGTCAGGAGCCCAGAAACTCACTGACCTTTTTATACACACACATTCATTACAAACAAACATGTCACAGGTGAGGATTGGAACCTTGACTAGCCATTCAAACCTGTTTGTGTCAACTTTTGTGCATGTTATCAGATCAAAGTCACTGGGGTATGTAAACTTTTGATCAGGGTCATTTGGGTACTTTCTTTTGTCATTTTGATTTAAAAAGAGTAAACACAGTTGTTTGCCAACAAATAGCTTCACACAACCATTAAGCATGAGTGGAAGAAAAGTTTTTGTGTTATCATTCATATTCTCTTAAGAATGGCCAAGAAATCATAGATTCTCCCAGGGTATGTAAACTTATGAGCACAACTATATATATTTAAATTTATTTATTTTAACATTCAAACAAGGTGTTTTATTAAAAATACCAGCATGTTTAACATATATATTCCCTTCTTTCATGAAGACAAGAATATAACTTGTTGAATTAACTGATTCTGATGACTTGCATTGCTTGGAATCAAACAGGATTCACTGTGGTGCTGATAACTTCCACATTTTCGAATTTAGTCATAGTGAAGATTGATGATCGCAAATTTTTAGGTCTATTTGTTCAATGCATGGCTGGCGATCGACTGACACAACCTGTGTCAGTCGACAACTGTGCAATAGACTGCAACAGAGGCTATATTTTTTGCGAAGATTAAGATTGTACGGCGTAAGCAGCCACATCATGATGATTTTCTACCGTGCCATTGTAGAGAGCATCATCAGATACGGGATCACCTCATGGTTTTGGCAACCTAAAGCAAATTGGCCGGCATGCATAAAACGGCAATGAAAATCGTAGGGAGGAAAGAATATGAGCCTATACAGAGCATCTATGAGCAGGCAGTTAGGAAAAAAGCTAAGAAAATTATTTCCAACTCACAACATCCACTCTTTCCTGAATATGGAACCCTGCCATCAGGGAGAAGACTCCGGGTCCCACTATGCAAATTTAACCGCCTTAAATTATCATTTGTCCCAGCCTCCATTAAGCTGACCAACAATGTGCAATAGAATTTTAATACATAGGTTAGCACTTTTTTTAGCACATAGCACTTTAGCACATAGCACTTTAGAACTAAGCACTTTAGCACACAGCACTTTATTCATGAGCTCTAGTGCAATGCACATTGGTACTTTATCTTTATCTTTATCTCCATACTGTAGATTTTATGCCTACATCAAAGTGCCACCTATATCTATCAAGCTCCATGTTCTGATGTTTAAATGTTAGTTGTATGGTTGTGGTTGTGTCTGTGCTTGTGTTTTTGTTCTGTTGTTTTTGGGTATGTTAAGAAAGCAATGATGCACTGTGCCCAAGACAAATTTCCCCGCGGGGACAATAAAGTTGAACCTTGAACCTTGAACCTTGAACCTTCGCGATCGACCGGTAGCTTGCAATCGACGTAATGGGCACCACTGATCTAAACAACGTAATTGATCAACTGGCCTCTCAACGGAATTGACAAGATCTCTGGTTCAGGGGAACCCGTCTGTCCGGTTGTTGCTGGACACACGGCGGACTCTTAGCAGAAGAGGAGTGCCGCGTGCCTGGCATACCTTTCAGTCTAGGACGTTGACGATATCTACCTATTCGGAATCATGATAAAAGGACATCTGCCGATTGGAGTAAGCGTTGCCCTGATCCATCGACAAATTAGAAGATACTGGCAGCCATTCAAAGTACCCCAAAACTGCCACAAATGATCGGAGAATGCGGGCAGAACTGTGGACACTTAGACTTTGATAACATCGGACCGTTTGCCTTGCGGGATGAAATTGAGGACCAGAAATAGACTATTAAGAGTGAAAAGTTTAAATGTGTTTTCCCTCCCTCAAACGGAACCATTCTAAACTTGATTGTTTTCCCTGGATGCCACGTGGCAAGGTCGCTGCTTCAAGATTCCCCTCGAGGACAGTGCAGCAAAAACCTAACAAACGCCTTTCCTTTCAACAACACATGGTAAGATAAACTCTGTTCCTTTTCCACCGCTTGCAGAGCGACCCCAGGCTTACGGACTTAACCAGTGACGTGCGGTGAGGTTGATGGCTGGTGAGGCACTGACTTCATCACAGTCAGATTTACAAACATATGAACCCTAAAGAGTATCTTATTCACCATTTGATTGGCAGCAGTTAACGGGTTATGTTTAAAAGCTCATACCAGCATTCTTCCCTGCTTGGCACTCAGCATCAAGGGTTGGAATTGGGGGTTAAATCACCAAAAATGATTCCCAGGCGCGGCGCCGCTGCTGCCCACTGCTCCCCTCACCTCCCAGGGGGTGATCAAGGGGATGGGTCAAATGCAGACGACAAATTTCATTACACCTAGTGTGTGTGTGACAATCATTGCTACTTTAACTTAACTTTAACTTTACACATACAAACTGTAGCACACAAAAAAGCACATTTAATAAAAAAAACGTTATTATGGTCTTACCTTTACTTAGAAATTAAGTCCATGCGCCGCAACTAAAGCCCTCACTTAAACTTTCCACGTGCAAGATTGAATCTATTTAAAAAAGTGTAACCGAGGGTTTGTAAATGTCGCCTATACTGTATGAAACCACAAAATAACAAACACGGAGGCTCCAGTTTACACGAGGACCACTTTATTTACCTTCTTTCAAAAACCTCCGCAACGTGACATCACTTCCGCTCTTAGCGCCTTCAAAATAAGAGCTCAAGGCATATACTGTATAACAGCGCATAACAGGAACTTAACATCACAAAGAGGAAAGCCCATGAAAATAGGTTACAAAAGTTATTTAATAAGAAGCCAAAAAGTGCAATAATGTTCGTGTTGGAGGAGTTGTGAATTAGATACACCTGCAGTCTGCAGGTGTACCTAATGTTGTGTCCCTGCAGTCATTCACAACTCCTCCAACACGAACATGATTGTTTTTGCACTTTTTGGCTTCTTATGAAATATTTTTTTTAAATATATTAATCTTGCACGTGGAAAGTTTAAGTGTGGGCTTTAGTTGATATAACAATTCTACGGCGAGGGTGCAGGAGGCGGGGCGACTGGAGCCTCAGCCAGTGCGTCTTTTGCAGCCGTTTTATGATCGCTCAGCACAAGAAATACGTTACAAACATACAGTTGTTGACAAAATACACTGTACATTATATACCTCAGCTAACTAAACTATGGAAATGTATAATATAATTCATATAGCAATACAGTTTCACTGCACAGCAGGTCAGCAGTTAGCCGAGTCCGGAATCCATGTTGAGGCACTGAGTAACGTGCCTCAATTGGCTGCTGATCACCGCACCGTCTCTTCTCAGTATTTGAACGGCAAATGTGAAAATTCAGCGATTTTGAATACACATAATCTAAAACTGGTGAAGTTAAATGGAAAATGACTTTATAGTATAATCACTGGATACATTTAACAATTTAAATTTTTTTTTTCTTTTTACATTTTTTTTCTTTCCATGATGGCAGGTGAGGCCCCGCCTCACCTGCCTCTAGTGACTGCACGTCACTGGACTTAACATACGCACACACCATGGACCATGGCTACTAATAATAATAACTGGGATTTATATAGCGCTTTTCTAAGTACCCAAAGTCGCTTTACATGTAGAACCCATCAATCATTCACACCTGGTGGTGGTAAGCTACTTTCATAGCCACAGCTGCCCTGGGGTAGACTGACGGAAGCGTGGCTGCAATTTGCGCCAACGGCCCCTCCGACCACCACCTACCATTCATCATTCAATTCACCGGTGTGAGTGGCACCGGGGGCAAAGGGTGAAGTGTCGCGCCCAAGGACACAACGGCAGCGATTTTTGGATGGTAAGAGGCGGGGAGCGAACCTGCAACCATCAGGTTTCTGGCACGGTTGCTCTACCCACTACGCCATGCCGCCCCTAATGCACACACACCCCCACCCCACGCCTTTGCCATCATTTAAACACCTTACGGTCGATGGACAGGACAGCAGCTCGCCACCGTAGCCCTCTCTCCCTTCTTGTTGCAAGTCTTGTGGATTCTGTGTAACATGTTTATGTGTGCTTAAGTTTTTTTTCTTGGCCTCAGTCTGGACTCCCCAAGAGCCCAGTCTGAGATCGACATTTAAAAAAAAAAAAAAATGTATCAACCCCCAGCATCCACCTTGTTTCCACCTTTTAAAGGTTCAACAGCGTTCCTGTTCTCCCTGTACAATGTTTGTCTAATCTTGAACGGGTTAGTGCTGAAATATAATTGTGTTTCACTTGTGCAATGACAATAAGGAGCTTCACCTTAAGACGTTGTTTGCATACTCAGAAAAGCACCAAAGGCCAAGCATTCATAGAAAGGATGCCTTCTTGTCACTGTTTTTAGACCAGCTTTATTAACACTGACAGATGAGTTAAGCCTGACTCGAAACCAACGAGGAAGTGACAGGACGCTGTCAATCAGTAATAACAAAGAATATTGTTTTGCACAGCTTTACATAGTTGCGCTAATCAACATCTGTCACAAGAGAGGACACATATCACAACAGTTTGCTTTAGGTGCGTAGTGTCATTGTGTCGTGGACCTTGGTAGAAAATGGACAACGGAAAGTCAGGGATCAGAGGATGACCTCACTGGTGCTTGAAAACAAAACAGAGACCGAATGTAAAAAGGAATGAACACGCCCTTTAATTCTTGAACGAACTCCAAAAACATTGAATACAATCTTTAAATGTTGTCTTTTGAGTTTCCTCATCAATGGTGGCCACAGCAAGTCAATCGCATGATTTGTTGAGGGTTGCCTTTCCAAACATATAAACGCAGTAAGTAAGCATGGAGTTGGCTTAAAAAGTGTCTTTTTAAAAATAGATTAATTCAATTTATACACTGATCATCCATGAGTGAGATCAGATGCTAATACTGATACCGATCACATTTTTCAAATTACTTATGGTGGGTACTATTGGCAGTTTAAAAATATCAGCACAGCATTTAAACTAGTTCTTTATTCTCTTAATTACATACAAGTGTTCTGAGCTAAACAAAGTCAATATTACACAATAAAACTACCATCTTTTTACTCTTTTAAATATTTTGTTTTTTGCCCTCAAAGTCCTCCTGTGTCCAAGGAATTATTAGCTGAATTTGCAAACATTAACAAAAACAACAACAAAAAAATATTTTTTATGATAATACATTTATGGACCAAGTTACTTTAGTATCGACCACATTTTGATATTAGCTTTGGTGTCGAGACCACCAATTTATGGATCGATCCACCCCCTTCTTACTCACTGCGCACTTCTACAGTTACCAGCTGTTATATTATCCCCTCTCATACTCTTTTTAATCTATTTGTTAATTTCCTTTTAATTGCTTCTAACTTTCTGTTTCAAAACAGTTCTATATACACGAATTAAACTTTACTATGTATTTATTTTGTATGTGCATATATATATATATATATATATATAATATATATTATATATAATATATATATATATATATATATATATATATATATATATATATATATATATATATATATATAATATATATATATATAAATATATATATATATATATATATATATATATATTATATATATATATATATATATATATATATATATATATATATAATATATATATATATATATATATATATATATATTATATATATATATATATATATATATATATATATATATATATATATATATATATATATATATATATATATATATATATATATATATATATATATATATATATATATATATATATATATATATATATATATATATATATATATATATATATATATATATATATATATATATATATATATATATATATATAATATATATATATATATATATATATATATATATAATATATATATATATATATATATATATATATATATATATATATATATATATATATATATATATATATATATATATATATATATATAAAATGTGTGTGTGTATATATGTGTGTATGTATATATACAGTAAATGTGTGTATGCATATATATACAGTAAATGTATATATATACATATATATATATATATATATATATATATGTATATATATATATATATATATATATATATATTAGAGATGCGCGGATAGGCAATTATTTCATCCGCAACCGCATCAGAAAGTCGTCAACCATCCGCCATCCACCCGACCTAACATTTGATCAGAACCGCACCCGCCCACACCCGCCCACACCCGCCCGTTGTTATATATCTAATATAGACGATGCAAGGCACTAGTGAGGTTATAAAGCTTTTGCCTGTTGAAGAAAGGAGACTGATCCAATGCAGCACAGACATTCGCGTGCCACGCTGTCACGACCCAGACGCACACCAGTGCGCAATCATATGGGAGCCGCGCTGAGCGCACCTCCAAGCGCGTCTCGCTGCCGGCGACGGCCGGGTATGGGCCCGACGCTCCAGCGCCATCCATTTTCAGGGCTAGTTGATTCGGCAGGTGGGTTGTTACACACTCCTTAGCGGGTTCCGACTTCCATGGCCACCGTCCTGCTGTCTATATCAACCAGGGTGAGCCCCACCCCTTTCGTGAGCGCACTGCGCGCGGAGTGACCCCTGTTACGAGCCCCCGGCCACGGGGGTGGCGGGCAGGTAAGCTGCTTACCTGCTGCGCGTGACGCCGGCCGCGGCAAAGGCGGACGAGGCGGGGTGTCGGTGCGGTGGGCGCGGTGGTGACCCTGGACGTGCGTCGGGCCCTTCTCGCGGATCGTCTCAGCTACGGCTCCCGGTGGGGCCCTCTCGGGGGAAGGGGCCTCGGTCCCGGACCCCGGCGAGGCGTCCCTTCTCCGCTCCGTAAAAGTGTCCATCTCTTCTTTTTTTTTTCTTCTGTTGTGGCATATGCTGCAGGTGCCTGCTCGTTTTTCGTATGTGGGTAACAACATTTAACTATGTATATATATTTCCGAATTGGTTTAACTGCCACCCGCCTGAATCTATTTAAAATCTAATTTTTTTTTATTTCAACCGCCCGACCCGACCCGACCCGACCCGACCCGCGGATAAAATCTAATTTTTTTTAATTTCATCCGCCCGATCCGCGGATAATCTGCGGACTCCGCGGTTGTGCCCGCAAACCGTGCATCTCTAATATATATATATATGTATATATATATATATATATATACACAGACAGTATGTGTGTATGTGTATATATACCGTATATACAGTATGTGTGTATGTGTATATATATATACAGTATGTATGTGTGTGTGTATGTATATATACAGTACATATGTATGTATATATACAGTATATATGTATGTATGTATATACAGTATATATGTATGTGTGTATATATACAGTATATATGTATGTATGTATGTATATACAGTATATATGTATGTGTGTATATATACAGTATGTATGTATGTATATCTATATCTATATATATGTATGTGTGTGTATATATGTGTGCATGTATATATATATATATATATATATATATATATATATATATATATATATATATATATATATATATATATATATATATATATATATATATTATTTATTTGTTTATTTTTTCCCCCAAAACTTATTGAGTAGTCATATTTTTCAGTCGTACTACAAAGCCCATGAGAGACAGAGACACCAACATGTGGGATTCTATGTTTGGGCACTGGATTTTGCAAATTTATACGGAGGGGGGATTTAGGATTAAAGAAGATCCAGGGTTTAGCCCAGATAAGTGATGGATGTTTTAGTATGGGTTTTAGTATTTTATTTTTATTTTTTTAAATAATATGGCATCTCAATTTTCTTTGGCCACTTTAAGCAGACAAAAGGATTACACTTGTAAATGACTATGCTTTAATGAGGCACAATTACTATTATTATTATCCAAGTTGGTATGGATTCTTCCCATGTGAATATGGAGAAAAACAAAAGCAAAAGATAAATACATTTGCAAAAAAATTATTTTGCTACCATTCACTTTCTTTTGACCACAACTTTATGATAGTAAGCCTTAACGTTGCCTCTGGATACCAACAAACTAATACTAATAATAAGGGCAAACTGACTAGTTTGTTACGCGTAATGTTCGGGGCCCTACTATAACCAAGAAATAGAACAAAATTAATTACGTGAAATCCTCCACACGACACCTCCGCTCCGGACAGGCTAACCTCCTCCAACCTCCGAGGAAAAAGCTCCGAACAATGGGAGACCGGGCTTTCTGTTCCGCCGCTCCCAGTCTGTGGAACGCTCTCCCTGACCACCTGAGGGCACCACAGACTGTGGATGCTTTTAAAAAAGGCTTAAAAACCCTCCTTTTTAAAAAAGCCTTTTTTTTAAATATAAATGCATACTAGTTCTAGCTATTTGACTGTTCTAGTTTTTCCTTTTTTTCTATTTTTTATTATCTTTTTATTTTTTATTTTTTTTAATACACTGTAGCACTTTGAGGTTGTTACTCAATGTAAAGTGCTTTTTACAAAAAAAATCTATTATTAGGGGCCGAGTCCCTTTGGGACAGAGGACCCTATTGTATTTCTAGCGTTTTATTATTAGGGACCGAGTCCCTTTGGGACAGACATACTTGCCAACCCTCCCGGATTTTCCGGGAGACTCCCGAAATTCAGCGCCTCTCCCGAAAACCTCCCGGGACAAATTTTCTCCCAAAAAACTCCCGAAATTCAGGCGGAGCTGGATGCCACGCCCCCTCCAGCTCCATGCGGACCTGAGTGACATGTTGACAACACACAACAACAGCGTCTACCGTAAAGCAGTTCGTCTGCCGTAAACAGCAATGTTGTGACACTTTTAAACAGGACAATACTGCCATCTACTGTACATGCATATGTGACCCACCCATAATGTGTCACATTTTTGTGTTGATTTATTTATTTTATTTTGTGGTTTGAATTCGTTTTTGGAGCTGTCATTACACATTTATCAGTATTCACATTGGTCAGTAGGGGGCAGTAGGGCGTTTCTTCCCAATTGAATGCTATCACCTGCAGACCGGAAGTGTCTTGTCATTCTGATGAGCGCGACCAGTCTGTGAACAATTGAAACGTCCTGTGTGCTTTTTCCTCCTGTATAACAGGTTAGTTTTGGTGAATCAACTCACTGAATAATATCCATGTGATCTTTATAAGTTTAAGTACACATTCTGATGGTGGAGCCTAACTCTAAAGTGTTTGTGAGTTGTAGTTTGTATTTGTGAATGAATCCAGTGCACAGCTGCAGTAATCAATACAAAAAGGCGAGTGCGTGAGTGAGTGCGCAATGTTTATATAGGAACTTCTGATCCTAATTCAGACTCCCAAATTAGAGCTCCCGTTTTCTTATTGATTTTATAATGTATATTTGTATAATGTGTGTGTTCTGAAATAGTGACAGAAAATAGAACAAGGATGGACAATTCAACCCTTAACTCAACAATGAGTAGATGTGTTTTATGTGTGTGTATATGTGTAAATAAATGAACACTGAAATTCAAGTATTTATTTTATTTATATATATATATATATATATATATATATATATATATATATATATATATATATATATATATATATATATATATATAAATATATATATATATATATATATATATATATATATATATATATATATATACTATATATATATATATATATATATATATATATATATATATATATATATATATATATATATATATATATATATATATATATATATATATATTATATATATATATATATGTCTTAATAAGGTTATCCAAAAAATAGTGCTCGATACCGTAGTAGAGCGCAATATATGTATGTGTGGGAAAAAAACAAGACTAAATAGTCTTGTGATTTTTTTCCCACACATACGTATATATATATATATATATATATATATATATATATATATATATATATATATATATATAGCTAGAATTCACTGAAAGTCAAGTATTTCATATATATATATATCTTAACCACGCCCCCAACCACGCCCCCCGACCACGCCCCCGCCCCCACCCCCCACCTCCCGAAATCGGAGGTCTCAAGGTTGGCAAGTATGGGGACAGAGGACCCTATTGTATTTCTAGCGTTTTATTATTATACCGCCGCCTCTTTGAGCTGTAATTTGATCCCCTTAACATGCTTCAAAACTCACCAAATTGGACACACACATCAGGACTGGCAAACATTGCGATCTAATCAAAAAAACAAACCCCAAAACTCAAAATTGCGCTCGAGCGCCCCCTAGGAAGAAAACACAGAACAAAACTGCCTCTAACTCCCAGTAGGAATGTCGTAGAGACATGAAACAAAAACCTCTATGTAGGTATCACTTAGACCTATATTTCCTACACTGACAACCTCCAGCAAAAATCAACAGGAAGTTTGCAATTCCCCCTTCAAAACAAAAGTTGTGTAAAAACAGTCACCTTTTTTTCAAACATTATCTCCTCTGAGCGCATTTGTCGTGTCGGCTTCAAATTAGCACAGGAGAGAGATTGAACCCTTTTGATTAAAAGTTGATGAAAGAGTTTTAATTACTGCTCCGGTTTGGATTTTATGAGCCCTCAAAGTCGGTCCCGTCCATCGCTGCTTGCAGCTTTAATTATTATTAGGGCCCGCATGGCCCATTGCATAAGGACTCCCACAGGGAGTCCTTATGCAATGGGACATAAGGACCTATTGAATTTGTAAGGTTTTATTATTCTTTATTATTATTCTTCCGCCGCCTCTTTGAGCACTAATTTGACCCACTTAACATGCTTCAAAACTCACCATATTTGACCCACACATCAGGACCTGCGAAAATGGTCTTTTAATAAAAAAACCGAACCGCAAAACTCAAAATTGCGCTCTAGCGCCCCCTAGGAAAAAGAAAAACTAGACTGCCTGTAACTCCCACTAGGAAGGTCGGAAAACCATGAAACAAAATCCTCTATGTAGGTCTGACTTAGACCTAGTTCTCATAATTGTACATCCTCGGGCTAAAATCAACAGGAAGTTGGCAATTCCCCCTTCAAGACAAAAAAGTACTAAAAACAGTCACTTTTGCCTCTTTGAGCCGTATTTTTTATAAAACGCAAAAAAAACTGCTCCTCGGAAGAAAAAAATGACAAAACTGCCTGTAACTCCCACTGGGAAGGTCGGAGAGACATTAAACAAAAACCTCTATGTAGGTCTCACTTAGAACTGCATTTCATAAATTGACAAGTTTGCTATTCCCCCTTCAAAACAAAATGTTTGTAAAAACCGGTCACCTTTCTTCAAACATTATCTCCTCTGAGCGCGTTTGTTGTTTCAGCTTCAAACTAACCTTCTGATTAAAAGTTGGCGAAAGAGTTTTGATACCTGCTCCGGTTTTGATTTTATGACCCTTCAAAGAACCGCTGCGCTGATGCTGCTGCGCTGCTGTTTTTTTAAGATGGCTGCTTAAAAGCAGGATGCACCAGCGTGCCCACACAATGCAGACTAGGTAGGTACACTAGACAAAAGTATTGGGACACTTATGACTATCACTGGACAAAAGTATTGGGACACTTAAGCCGAAAACTGGACAAAATTATTGGGACACTTGGGACTACAACTTGACAAAAGTATTGGGACACTCAGGGCCGGCCCGTGGCATAGGCCGTATAGGCAAATGCTAAGGGCGCCGTCCATCAGGGGGCGCCACGCCAGTGCCACAAATGTTGGAGAAAAAAAAAAAAAAAAAGAAGTTGGTACTATTATTTCTAAATACAAAAAATAATCCCACGTTAATTAAAATGCAAAGTAAAGCCTATTTAATAGAAATATTATTTGTTACAACATTACGCCCCCCCCCCCCCCCCCCCCCCTCCTCCCCCCGCACGGTGCGCCCCCTCCCTTTCCGTATCATGACTCTTTTTGGACGTCACCACATCAAAAAATCAACACAAGATGCCAAAACTGTCAGGTGCCCAGGGAAGAAAAAAGAGAAAAGAAGAGGAGGAGAAACGAGAAAAGACAGAGGTAGCAGGTAGGTAACGTTAGCCTACATGAAATTATTTGTCTGTTACAGAATGTGATAGTAACCTGGCTTTTTAGCATTAAGCTAATGTTACATGATTCGGCAATTGCTAATCAATAAATAGCTAGTTCTGTTTTAACGTCGGGTTAATATTGTGGAGGGGGCTAAATTGTTATGGAAAATAATAATGTAACGTTAGGTAATTACAGTACTCCCACCTTACATTCCTCAGGGACATTTCTTTCTTTCTTTAGTTTATTTGGAACATGAACACACTTACATCATAATACATCACACAATTTCATATCATTTCATTTTACATCATGCCCGAAAAGGTGTAGGAAGAAGCAAAGCTTATTTAATCCTACCCCTTTCCCACTTCAAAGCGTTTACAAATATATAGAATCATTTACTGACCTTTTTATATAATAAAATAACATCTATGAATTAGTATACAACAGTTTTGTAATATGTAATTAATTAATTAATTCAGTGATTATTAACATACTGAGATGAAGAATATCTTATTTTCAATAAGGTTGAAAGTATTTCTCATAATTCTTCTTCTTTGTACTCTGTAAGCACTATTATTTTAAACAACCTCTTAAACTGGATCATATCAGTACAATTTTTAACTTCTTTACTTAATCCATTCCATAATTTGATTCCACATACTGATATGCTAAAAGTTCTAAGTGTTGTACGTGCATATAAATGTTTGTATTAGATCTTTTAAGCAGGTGTTTTTTGTTTACATTGTTATTGGCTTCTGGTTCGCTAATGTTTGCCCTGCAGGTAATAGTCACTTTTCCACCCCTTTATATATTAGGTATAGTTGTAAGTAAAAAAAAAAGGTCAAAGACAAAGCTATTCGGGTTCTTGTGAGTATATACACTTCACTGCCGGTGTGGGGGGGCGCCACCTAAAATCTTGCCTAGGGCGCCAGATTGGTTAGGGCCGGGCCTGGGGACACTTACGACTAAAAGTAGACAACAGTATTGGGAAACTTAGGACTACCACTGGACAAAAGTATTGGGACACTTACACTGGACAAAAGTATTGGGACACTTGGGACTAAAACTTGACAAAAGTATTGGGACACTTACGACTAAAAGTAGACAACAGTATTGGGAAACTTAGGACTACCACTGGACAAAAGTATTGGGACACTTACACTGGACAAAAGTATTGGGACACTTGGGACTAAAACTTGACAAAAGTATTGGGACACTTAGGACTAGTTATTATTATTATTATAGGTGTATAACTGTACTATGATTATTTTTATAATCATAATATAGTGGTACATTTGAAAGTGACCTTTAACTTCCTACAGCAGGGATGGGGACAAACAACGGCCCGGGGGCCACATCTGGCCCGTTTTTTTTTAATCCGGCCCGCCAAATATTAGAATAAATTTAAGCAAAGATCTGTTTTGAGAATTGCCACAACAAAACTGAACCAACAACCTGGTCAGCACTGACTGGTGAGTGACAAACCAGCTACACCTGTTTGTGTGCACCTTTTAAAAATGCCCACACATAACATCATTAGTTAAGTAGCTGATGCATAGGGGTCGCAAGGGTCAATGGCAGGGAGGGTTACGGTGGTTACCTAATACACCACGGCTCCATGTGTCAGCAGAGTACATTTCCAAGCCCCATTGCTAGTTGCTTCATCGCTGCATGAATGTGCGCATCCTAGCCAGGCGTCCATTTCTATCAACAGTGTTGGCCCATCAGTGCTTTTCACACCAGCTGTTTATGACTTTATAAGTGAGGAAGTCCAAAATAGACGCAGTGGGCAAGTTGCATCAAGGGCAGAACCTGAGATAAAAAAGCAGTCTATTGAAAAGGGTCCAGGGAGTAAGACTTGACTGATGGTGTGTTTCCCTCTCTCTCAACCACACACAACCTGTAAATCCCACTGGCCGGATTAGATATCTCGCCGATGCCGTTTGTCAATTGATATCAGTCTGCAGACACACCCTCTTATGTAACAACGTTCTTCAAATATTGGGGAGGATGAAGCAGCATGACTGGGCATAGGGAAAACAATGCACTCACGCAACTATGTATCCACAGACGGATTTAGAATAACCACTTTTAAACATGTGCATTTTGGTATATATATATATATATATATATATATATATATATATATATATATATATATATATATATATATATATATATATATATATATACAGGTAAAAGCCAGTAAATTAAAATATTTTGAAAAACTTGATTTATTTCAGTAATTGCATTCAAAAGGTGTAACTTGTACATTATATTTATTCATTGCACACAGACTGATGCATTCAAATGTTTATTTCATTTAATTTTGATGATTTGAAGTGGCAACAAATGAAAATCCAAAATTCCGTGTGTCACAAAATTAGAATATTACTTAAGGCTAATACAAAAAAGGGATTTTTAGAAATGTTGGCCAACTGAAAAGTATGAAAATGAAAAATATGAGCATGTACAATACTCAATACTTGGTTGGAGCTCCTTTTGCCTCAATTACTGCGTTAATGCGGCGTGGCATGGAGTCGATGAGTTTCTGGCACTGCTCAGGTGTTATGAGAGCCCAGGTTGCTCTGATAGTGGCCTTCAACTCTTCTGCGTTTTTGAGTCTGGCATTCTGCATCTTCCTTTTCACAATACCCCACAGATTTTCTATGGGGCTAAGGTCAGGGGAGTTGGCGGGCCAATTTAGAACAGAAATACCATGGTCCGTAAACCAGGCACGGGTAGATTTTGCGCTGTGTGCAGGCGCCAAGTCCTGTTGGAACTTGAAATCTCCATCTCCATAGAGCAGGTCAGCAGCAGGAAGCATGAAGTGCTCTAAAACTTGCTGGTAGACGGCTGCGTTGACCCTGGATCTCAGGAAACAGAGTGGACCGACACCAGCAGATGACATGGCACCCCAAACCATCACCCAACCATGCAAATTTTGCATTTCCTTTGGAAATCGAGGTCCCAGAGTCTGGAGGAAGACAGGAGAGGCACAGGATCCACGTCGCCTGAAGTCTAGTGTAAAGTTTCCACCATCAGTGATGGTTTGGGGTGCCATGTCATCTGCTGGTGTCGGTTCACTGTTTCCTGAGATCCAGGGTCAACGCAGCCGTCTACCAGCAAGTTTTAGAGCACTTCATGCTTCCTGCTGCTGACCTGCTCTATGGAGATGGAGATTTCAAGTTCCAACAGGACTTGGCGCCTGCACACAGCGCAAAATCTACCCGTGCCTGGTTTACGGACTATGGTATTTCTGTTCTAAATTGGCCCGCCAACTCCCCTGACCTTAGCCCCATAGAAAATCTGTGGGGTATTGTGAAAAGGAAGATGCAGAATGCCAGACCCAAAAACGCAGAAGAGTTGAAGGCCACTATCAGAGCAACCTGGGCTCTCATAACACCTGAGCAGTGCCAGAAACTCATCGACTCCATGCCACGCCGCATTAACGCAGTAATTGAGGCAAAAGGAGCTCCAACCAAGTATTGAGTATTGTACATGCTCATATTTTTCATTTACATACTTTTCAGTTGGCCAACATTTCTAAAAATCCCTTTTTTGTATTAGCCTTAAGTAATATTCTAATTTTGTGACACACGGAATTTTGGATTTTCATTTGTTGCCACTTCAAATCATCAAAATTAAATGAAATAAACATTTGAATGCATCAGTCTGTGTGCAATGAATAAATATAATGTACAAGTTACACCTTTTGAATGCAATTACTGAAATAAATCAAGTTTTTCAAAATATTCTAATTTACTGGCTTTTACCTGTATATATATATATATATATATGTCTTAATAAGGTTATCCAAAAAATAGTGCTCGATACCGTAGTAGAGCGCAATATATGTATGTGTGGGAAAAAAATCACAAGACTACTTCATCTCTACAGGCCTGTTTCATGAGGGGTTCCCTCAATCATCAGGAGATTTTAATGGAAGCATTCACATACCATGGTTTATATAGGGCACAGAGTGGGTAGGTACAGGCTGGCGTAGGGGCGTGGTGATTGGCTCATGTGTTACCTAGGAGGTGTTTCCGTCTGTGGCGGCATGCTGATACAATTTCGCTGCGCTTGTTGAGGGATGACAGGTCTGGACGGTATATAATAAACAGTTTCTCTTTCAAGCATAGGTTGCATCTTTTATTACCACTATTGTAAGGTGTGCTGGATGCAAGAATTTTATATATATATATATATATATATATATATATATATATATATACACACAGTACAGGCCAAAAGTTTGGACACACCTCATTTTACTTTATTTTTATGACTATGATTGTCACTGAAGGCATCAAAACTGTGAAAACCCTTTCAGGTGACTACCTCTTGAAGTTCATGGAGAGAATGCCAAGAGTGTGCAAAGCAGTAATCAGAGCAAAGGGTGGCTATTTTGAAAGAAACTAGAATATAAAACATGTTTTCAGTTATTTCGCCTTTTTTTTGTTAAGTACATAACTCCACATGTGTTCATTCATAGTTTTGATGTGACAATCTACAATGTAAAATAGTCATGAAAATAAAGAAAACACTTTGAAATGAGAAGGTGTGTCCAAACTTTTGGCCTGTACTGTATATATGTATATACACTAATATGTGTATATACACATTTTGTATGTATATACATACGTGCGGTATGTATATATGAATATATGTACTGTATATATGTGTATATATATATATATATACACACAAACACACACACACACACGCACACACACATTTATATATACACATATTTTTACATATGCATTTTTATATGCACCGTATTTTCCGGAGTATAAGTCGCACCTGCCGAAAATGCATAATAAAGAAGGAAAAAAACATATATAAGTCGCACCGGAGCCCGGCCAAACTATGAAAAAAAAAATGCGACTTATAGTCCGAAAAATACGTTACACATTTTTACATATATACACACATACAGTATATACCTATATACCAGGGGTGCTCACACTTTTTCTGCAGGCGAGCTACTTTTCAATTGATCAAGTCGTGGGGATCTACCTCATTCATATATATAATTTACATTTACTTATTTATGAAATATATGTTTTTGTTAACAAGTTAAAGGTGTTTAATGATAATGCAAGCATGTTTAACACATATAGTTAATATTGTTAAAAAATTAAAGGTGTTTAATGATAATACAAGCATGTTTAAAACATAGTTAATATTGTTAAACAATTAAAGGTGTTTAATGATAATACAAGAATGTTTAATACATATAACTTAAAGGTGTTTAAAGATAATACAAGCATGTTTAACACATATAGATTCCTTTCTTTCATGAAGACAAGAATATAAGTTGGTGTATTACCTGATTCTGATGACTTGCATTGATAGGAATCAGACAGTGGTGCTGATAATGTCCGCATTTTCGAATGGAGGAGAAAAAAAATCCTCCTTTCTGTCCAATACCACATGAAAGTGGTTGGTTTTTGGCATCTTATTTGTCCAGCTTCCGTACTCCTTTGTATGCACTTTACAAGAAATACATTGTCGGCAAACTCCGTAGCTTGCTAGCTTGTGCACGCCAGCTTTCTGAGACTCTTATTTTGTTAGCGCAACTGTGCAACTGTGCAGTCGGTCTTTGGAGTTTTGACGACAGGTACGGCGCCAGTTTGTTGAAATAAAGTGTTTCTCGCCTTCCAGTCGGTAATTTTAATGAGCTGGCAGCAGCCAGCGTCATCTCAGAAGACCCTCGGGTGCCGTGAATGTCAATCAAGTGACGAAAGTGAAGTCATAGTGAAGATTTATGATCGCTCATTTTTAGGACTATTTTTTTAATGCCCGGCTGGTGATCGACTGACACACCCTCCGAGATCGACCGGTAG
This sequence comes from Nerophis lumbriciformis, assembly GCF_033978685.3. Taxonomy (NCBI): domain Eukaryota; kingdom Metazoa; phylum Chordata; class Actinopteri; order Syngnathiformes; family Syngnathidae; genus Nerophis; species Nerophis lumbriciformis. The sequence continues at coordinate 31,406,242 of NC_084575.2, forward strand.
CTCGCGATCGACGTAATGAGCACCCCTGCTATATAGTATATACACACACACACACACACACACACACACACACACACACACACACACACACACACACACACACACACACACACACACACACACACACACACACACACACACACACACACACAAATATATATGTTTATAAATATATGTCTGTATATGTATATACATATGTACCGTATGTATATACATATGTTTATATATGTATATACATATATACACATATGTGTATACATATGTGTATATATACATGTATATACATATGTATATATGTATATACATATGTGTATATATATGTATATACATATGTGTGTGTGTATATATATATGTATATACATATGTGTGTATATATATGTGTATATATGTATATATATGTGTATATATATATGTATATACATATGAATATATATGTATATACATATGTATATACATGTATATATACACATATGTATACACATATGTGTATATATGTATATACATATATAAACATATGTATATACATACGGTACATATGTATATACATATACAGACATATATTTATAAACATATATATTTGTGTGTGTGTGTGTGTGTGTGTGTGTGTGTGTGTGTGTGTGTGTGTGTGTGTGTGTATATACTATATAGCAGGGGTGCTCATTACGTCGATCGCGAGCTACCGGTCGATCTCGGAGGGTGTGTCAGTCGATCACCAGCCAGGCATTAAAAAAATAGTCCTAAAAATGAGCGATCATAAATCTTCACTATGACTTCACTTTCGTCACTTGATTGACATTCACAGCACCCGAGGGTCTTCTGAGATGACGCTGGCTGCTGCCAGCTCATTAAAATTACCGACTGGAAGGCGAGAAACACTTTATTTCAACAGACTGGCGCCGTACCTGTCGTCAAAACTCCAAAGACCGACTGCACAGTTGCACAGTTGCGCTAACAAAATAAGAGTCTCAGAAAGCTGGCGTGCACAAGCTAGCAAGCTACGGAGTTTGCCGACAATGTATTTCTTGTAAAGTGTATACAAAGGAGTACGGAAGCTGGACAAATAAGATGCCAAAAACCAACCACTTTCATGTGGTATTGGACAGAAAGGAGGATTTTTTTTCTCCTCCATTCGAAAATGCGGACATACTGTATGTGTATATACAGTATGTGTGTATATATATATGTATATACAGTACATTTGTATATATATGTATATACATATGGGTATATATATGTATACACATACAGGGTATGTATATATATGTATACACATATGTATATACATGTATATACATATGTATATATATATATATATGCATATGCATCAGAATATGTATATGTATATACATCTTAACATCAAAAATCAATCATGGAGCCAGTTAGATAAACTAACAAAAATAGACAAGGTGGACATTTGAGTGGTCATTCATATTTTGGATGGAGAAAGATAACTACTTAAGGTCATTAAGTCATATTATTATAAAGTAATGAAGAAAACAGAGGTGATAGTTTCAAGTTAGTGTGCTCCTCCTTCTGGCTTTTAATGTTGTTTGTGACCTTAAAACGTTTGCTGATCTTCCCGGTGACATTGTTTAGTTGTGATGGTTGAACAAGATCTAAGCTTCAACACATTCTCGGATGACCTACCTCTATTCATTCAGTGGGTTTTTTTCCATGAGCTGGATGTGGCATCGCTGGGTTTTGTTTGAAATCGATGCCAACAAATGCGAAAGGATCTTCACGGCAGCCCATTAGAATTGCTCCGGTCTAGCGGTTGTTACATAAGTCAAAATGAGACGAGGATTCCCTCACATTCCAGAAGGCCTCGCTGTGATTCAGTGTCACTGGAAACCGGCAGAGGACTTGATGATGACTAGCTGTCTATTAATTCCCAATCAATCAGAGCTACGCATGTTTCACTGACACTTCTTGTTTTTAAATAAGACATCTTCCACGGTCTGTTTGCGGGCAGTCGGGGGCACAGTTATGTCAGATATTTATATTATGCATCTGCACTGCAAAAAGTCAGTGTTCAAAAACCAGAAAAAAAAATACAAAAATGAGGGGTATTTTATTTGAACTAAGCAAAATTATGTGCTAATAGAACAAGAACATTTGGCTTGTCAAGACTTTCCAAAACAAGTAAAAAAAGCTGCAAGCAGCGTTGGTCGGGCATATTTGGCAGGTGCTAGTCCTAAGTGTCCCAATAATTTTGTCCAGTTGTAGTCCTAAGTGTCCCAATACTTTTGTCCAGTTTTAGTCCAAAGTGTCCCAATAAGTTTGTCAAGTTTTAGTCCCAAGTGTCCCAATAGTGTTGTCCAGTGTTCGTCCTAAGTGTCCCAATACTTTTGTCCAGTTTTATTCCTTAGTGTCCCAATACTTTTGTCCAGTTTTCGTCCTAAGTGTCCCAATACTTTTGTCAAGTTTTAGTCCCAAGTGTCCCAATACTTTTGTCCAGGTGTAGTCCTAAGTGTCCCAATACTTTTGTCCAGTTGTAATCCTAAGTGTCCCAATACTTTTGTCGAGTTTTAGTCCTAAGTGTCCCAATACTTTTGTACAGTGTAAGTGTCCCAATACTTTTGTTCAGTGGTAGCCATAAGTGTCCCAATACTTTTGTCAAGTTTTAGTCCCAAGTGTCCCAATATTTATGTCCAGTTTTTTGGCCTAAGTGTCCCAATACTTTTGTCCAATTTGCGTCCTAAGTGTCCCAATACTTTTGTCAAGTTTTAGTCCCAAGTGGCCCAATACTTTTGTCAAGTTTTAGTCCCAAGTGTCCCAATATTTATGTCCAGTTTTTTGGCCTAAGTGTCCCAATACTTTTGTCCAATTTGCGTCCTAAGTGTCCCAATACTTTTATCAAGTTTTAGTCCCAAGTGGCCCAATACTTTTGTCAAGTTTCAGTCCTAAGTGTCCCAATACTTTTGTCCAGTTGTAGTCCAAAGTGTCCCAATACTTTTGTCCAGTGTAAGCGTCCCAATACTTTTGTCCAGTGGTAGTCCTAAGTGTCCCAATACTTTTGTCAAGTTTTAGTCCCAAGTGGCCCAATACTTTTGTCCAGTTTTAGTCCAAAGTGTCCCAATAAGTTTGTCAAGTTTTAGTCCCAAGTGTCCCAATAGTGTTGTCCAGTGTTCGTCCTAAGTGTCCCAATACTTTTGTCCAGTTTTATTCCTTAGTGTCCCAATACTTTTGTCCAGTTTTCGTCCTAAGTGTCCCAATACTTTTGTCAAGTTTTAGTCCCAAGTGTCCCAATACTTTTGTCCAGGTGTAGTCCTAAGTGTCCCAATACTTTTGTCCAGTTGTAATCCTAAGTGTCCCAATACTTTTGTCGAGTTTTAGTCCTAAGTGTCCCAATACTTTTGTACAGTGTAAGTGTCCCAATACTTTTGTTCAGTGGTAGCCATAAGTGTCCCAATACTTTTGTCAAGTTTTAGTCCCAAGTGTCCCAATATTTATGTCCAGTTTTTTGGCCTAAGTGTCCCAATACTTTTGTCCAATTTGCGTCCTAAGTGTCCCAATACTTTTGTCAAGTTTTAGTCCCAAGTGGCCCAATACTTTTGTCAAGTTTCAGTCCTAAGTGTCCCAATACTTTTGTCCAGTTGTAGTCCAAAGTGTCCCAATACTTTTGTCCAGTGTAAGTGTCCCAATACTTTTGTCCAGTGGTAGTCCTAAGTGTTCCGATACTTTTGTCAAGTTTTCGTCCCAAGTGTCCCAATACTTTTGTCCAATTTGCGTCCTAAGTGTCCCAATACTTTTGTCAAGTTTTAGTCCCAAGTGGCACAATACTTTTGTTAACCAAGAGTTGTGCCAAAAGTATGTAAGATTTAATATTTCTCTTTGTGGGTGTGGCGCACCTGTTGCGCTGGTGAGATGTGTTGGATCATTGGCTGCTGGTGAGGGCATAGAAAAAGGGGCATTTTTCTACCAGTAGACAGCGTTTAAGATTGAGTGTTTCACTGCTAAATTAATAATATATTTATATTGAATATGGATTTTAAATATGTATCTAAATAGGTGGTTAATTGGTTAGGTATTTATGTATTTGCATATTGGGTTTTCTGTTGCATTTATCTATTGTGTTTCTGGGTTTAAATGTATTTTTTATGTATCTTGGTGCATTTATGTTGAGACAATTTATTTCAAATCTGTTTTAACTTAAAGGGAAAATATGTGTCCATTTTCTTGCACTTGTTTAATGGTTAAGAGTTTGATAGCCTAATTAATAATTGTAAATTATGGGATTGATAATTGATTGATTTTTTACAGCATGTTAATCTTGTGGTGTTTTGTCCTTAAAGGTTTTTCACCTACTAAAGAAGCTAAAGGCTACTAAAGGCTACTAAAGACAGCTAATGACAACTAAAGAAACTAAAGTCTACTAACACTGCTAAAGACTGCTAAAAAGACTAAAGAAGAATAAAGAAGCTGTTTCTTCGTTGGAAAAACTGTTGCAAACTAAAGGAAAATAAAAGTAAAAAGTAACTACGGTCTGGTCTTTTGAGTGAAATCCAGAAGCCACATTCAGCATTGGTACATCCCTTCAAGTGTGGGATAAGCACAGCAAAAAAAGCAAAACACTTGACAGTTGTTGTATGCACACTGTGTCGAGCGGAAATGGCCTATCATAGCAGCACAACGGCTATGAACAAACATTTGAAAAGAAAACACCCAACAGCGTTCTTGCGATCACCATCAACTAGTCAATCGTCCGCGTGAGTATACGTTGTCATCATTACACACAAACATGAATGTGTCATTTGTATCTGCGTTGTAAATTCATAAACTAAAACACTGTTTCGCTCTGAGAGGCGCGTTTGGCGTGCCTGTTCAGTGTTTACAAAGACGCTAACGTTAATTAGTTGTGCAAATACCTTTTACAACATTAACAGTTACATATACTATATGTACAAACCAACAATTAACTTTCACTTTAATCATACTATCATTGTTGTGTTATTAAGCAAAATAAGCAATACTTCTACTTTTGTTGAAATCTTTACACTGTTACAGAATATTTCGTTTTGCACTTTTTTGTATTGGATGTTTATCTTTATTTTTGCACATTTTAAAGCAAAATAAGCAATATTTTACTTTAGAAATGCGTATACTATTGCAGAATATTAAGATTTGCACCGGATGTTTACTTTTATATTTGCACATTAAAAAGCAAATAAGCTACTTTTAATTGTGTTAAATGTTAAAAGTTTTAAATGTTTACATTGTTACAGAATATTTTGTCATGTTGTTGTCAATGTTGACTGAGTGGCCATCCTTTTTTTTTGTAAATAAAAGTCATGCCTTTTGAAAAAACTGGCCTACATTTATTTTTTCATCTTCATTTTAAATAAAAAAAATAATCGGTAAAAGGAAAAATAATCTATAGATTAATCGAAAAAAATAATCTATAGATTAACCGATTAATCGAAAAAAATAATAATCTATAGATTAATCGATAGAAAAATAATCGTTAGCTGCAGCCTTAGAAATAATCCTAAATGAAATACAATGACTTGGTTTCTATTATTGTATATACTAGGTCATAAAATCAGTGTCAGTTGAGTCGGTCCATAGGTTGCCTGTATAGATTTTTAATGTCCAGCAGATGTCAGTATTTAGTGACACAGTATCGACACAGTATCAATACAGTTTTGCAATGTGTCGAAACGCTTCATGACGCCTCATCAACCCATCACTAGTCAACACCTTTTGTTACTGTGTTGTTGAAAAAATGTTTCAAAGTACATGATATAATGTTGCATATTCCTTGCGAGCTAAAAATCTAATTTTTACCTGTTTTGATTGATTGATTGAAACTTTTATTAGTAGATTGCACAGTACAGTACATATTCCGTACAATTGACCACTAAATGGTAACACCCCAATAAGTTTTTCAACTTGTTTAAGTCGGGGTCCACGTTAATCAATTCATGGTTGAATTGTCTACATCAGGGGTGCTCACACTTTTTCTGCAGGCGAGCTACTTTTCAATTGATCAAGTCGTGGGGATCTACCTCATTCATATATATCATTTATATTGACTTATTTATGAAATATATGTTTTTGTTAACAAGTTAAAGGTGTTTAATGATAATGCAAGCATGTTTAACACATATAGTTAATATTGTTAAAAAATCAAAGGTGTTTAATGATAATACAAGTATGTTTAATACATATAGTTAATATTGTTAACAAGTAAAAGGTGTTTAAAGATAATACAAGCATGTTTAACACATATAGTTAATATTGTTAAAAAATTAAAGGTGTTTAATGATAATATACGCATGTTTAACACATATAGTTAATATTGTTAAAAAATTAAAGGTGTTTAATGATAATACAAGTATGTTTAACACACATAGTTAATATTGTTAATAAGTTAAAGGTGTTTAAAGATAATACAAGCATGTTTAACACATATAGTTAATATTGTTAATAAGTTAAAGGTGTTTAAAGATAATACAAGCATGTTTAACACATATAGTTAATATTGTTAATAAGTTAAAGGTGTTTAAAGATAATACAAGCATGTTTAACACATATAGTTAATATTGTTAATAAGTTAAATGTGTTTAAAGATAATACAAGCATGTTTAACACATATAGTTAATATTGTTAATAAGTTAAAGGTGTTTAAAGATAATACAAGCATGTTTAACACACATAGATTCCTTTCTTTCATGAAGACAAGAATATAAGTTGGTGTATTACCTGATTCTGATGACTTGCATTGATTGGAATCAGACAGTAGTGCTGATGTCCTTATTTTCGAATGGAGGAGAAAAAAAGTCCTCCTTTCTGTCCAATACCACATGAAAGTGGTTGGTTTTTGGCATCTTATTTGTCCAGCTTCCGTACTCCTTTGTATACACTTTACAAGAAATACATTGTCGGCAAACTCCGTAGCTTGCTAGCTTGTGCACGCCAGCTTTCTGAGACTCTTATTTTGGTAGCGCAACTGTGCAACTGTGCAGTCGGTCTTTGGAGTTTTGACGACAGGTACGGCGCCAGAGTCTGTTGAAATAAAGTGTTTCTCGCCTTCCAGTCGGTAATTTTAATGAGCTGGCAGCAGCCAGCGTCATCTCAGAAGACCCTCGGGTGCCGTGAATGTCAATCAAGTGACGAAAGTGACGTCATAGTGAAGATTTATGATCGCTCATTTTTAGGACTATTTTTTTTTAATGCCTGGCTGGTGATCGACTGACACACCCTCCACGATCGACCGGTAGCTCGCGATCGACGTAAGGAGCACCCCTGGTCTCATACTTGCCAACCTTGAGACCTCCGATTTTGGGAGGTGGGGGGTGGGGAGTGGGGCCGGGGGCGTGGTCGGGGGTGGGGTGGGGGCGTGGTTGGGGGCGTGGTTAAGATATATATATATATATAAGAAATACTTGACTTTCAGTGAATTCTAGCTATATATATATATATATATATATATGAATAAAATAAATACTTGAATTTCAGTGTTCATTTACAAACTACAACTCACAAACACTTTAGAGTTAGGCTCCACCATCAGAATGTGTACTTAAACTTATAAAGATCACATGGATATTATTCAGTGAGTTGATTCACCAAAACTAACCTGTTATACAGGAGGAAAAAGCACACAGGACGTTTCAATTGTTCACAGACTGGTCGCGCTCATCAGAATGACAAGACACTTCCGGTCTGCAGGCGATAGCATTCATTTGGGAAGAAACGCCCTACTGCCCTCTACTGACCAATGTGAATACTGATAAATGTGTAATGACAGCTACAAAAACGAATTCAAACCACAAAATAAAATAAATAAATCAACACAAAAATGTGACACATTATGGGTGGGTCACATATGCATGTACAGTAGATGGCAGTATTGTCCTGTTTAAAAGTGTCACAACATTGCTGTTTACGGCAGACTAACTGCTTTACGGTAGACACTGTTGTTGTGTGTTGTCAACACGTCACTCGGGTTCGCCTGAATTTCGGGAGTTTTTCGGGAGAAAATTTGTCCCGGGAGGTTTTCGGGAGAGGCGCTGAATTTCGGGAGTCTCCCGGAAAATCCGGGAGGGTTGGCAAGTATGCCTGGTCTACATGGGCAACACTGCGTTTTGTTTAGGACGAAGGGTATGTTTGCGTGTTGAGTGACCCAAATGCATAAAAAGATATGCGTTTTAAAAATATTTGACAAGTATTACCCTGAGTCAACTGGGATAAGCTCATTTGACTTTATTTGTGCCATCCTGTCAGATCAGCCAATTTTTTTTACTGGAGGGTACCTACACCACTCGACTTGGCAAAGGCAGGTGAGCCTACTACCAGGTACTTGTTCTAGTACAGGGAGTTCCTGACCTGACCTTCCAGCTATAATTGACTTTAAATGTGTTGGATTTGAAGTTGCAAGTTGTCTTGTTGACACGTTTCTCTCCCTCCGTGTGTCTTTGTCCTCAATTCTTCAACTCACGTGTGCTCGCACTCGCGCACGGATGTACCCCTCGTGTCGGACTGACACGGTTCATGCAGTCATTTCGTCTGCCGTTCTTGCTGCAAGGACAGACTGTTTGCAGTCTATTGAGCAGAGATCCGAATAATGGCTCGCTTTCTGTGGTCTGTTTGGCCTCGGGGGGGAAAAAAATGTTCTTTTGCGAGTCTTTCATGCTGAAAACGCTGTCAAGGTAACAAAAAAAAAAGAGACCATTGCTATTTCGGGGAGCTGATTTTCGTCATACCTTTTGTTTGTATTCCCTTTATCCTTCTTGCAAGGTATGTCTTTATTTATTTGAATATTTACCGTATTTTCCGGACCATAGGGCGCACCGGTTTATAAGGCGCACTGCCGATGAATGGTCTATTTTCGATCTTTTTTCATATATAAGGCGCACCGGATTATAAGGCGCATTAAAGGAGTCATCCATCCATCCATCCATTTTCTACCGCTTATTCCCTTCGGGGTCGCAGGGGGCGCTGGAGCCTATCTCAGCTACAATCGGGCGGAAGGCGGGGTACACCCTGGACAAGTCGCCACCTCATCGCAGGGCCAACACAGATAGACAGACAACATTCACACTCACATTCACACACTAGGGCCAATTTAGTGTTGCCAATCAACCTATCCCCAGGTGCATGTCTTTGGAGGTGGGAGGAAACCGGAGTACCCGGAGGGAACCCACGCAGTCACGGGGAGAACATTTCATTTTCTCAAAACTCGACAGTGCGCGTTATAACTCGGTGCGCCTTATGTGCGCCGCTCAAAAATCTATCAACATGTTTTAGTACGACTTTGGTAAGCTATGAGGCCGCACCGCTTGATGGATTGTACTGTGCTTCAACATACGACTATAATTATGGTGTGTGTATAAGGTAAGACATATTATCTGGTGTTTTGATTCGCAATATTATGCAAAAGCAACTTTTCTTACCTTCTGGTACCTGCTGATGTGTATTTGGGATATGCATAAGTCTTGAACATTTGCGCGCGCCACAAAGCTGCAGGCAATCTGCAATCAGCGCCTGGGACTAATCAAGACAAGCAGCATAAAGACCAGCAGACCGGAAGATCCTGTGCCGGAACATAGTTCACTCTTCGTAGTAAGCATCCCGTCTCTGGCTTCCGTCCTGCGTACTTGCTCCCTCTGTGACTTATCAGTTCCTGTGTCTGATGTCCTTTGTTCCCCGCAGTGCCTTTCCTGTTCCCCATGATTGAGCTGCGTGCCTCGACCCCTCACTGGATTTTGGACTGCTTCCATCGATCCTCGACCCCTGCTTGGACCTTCTTGCCTTACCCCTCTGGTCTGACGAAAGATTCATCCAACACGCACATACAACAAACTCTGGTATCATTTACATTGTTAATTTCACCAAACACTTGGAGTAGCATACACCTCCCATATTATTATTATTTTTTTCTAAATGTAAAATACTTCCTTGTGGTCTACATAACATGTAATGGTGGTTCTTTGGTCAAAATGTTGCATAGATGATGTTTTACACATCATCTTCAAGTCGCTTTCTGACAGTCGCTTCAGGATGCGCCGTTTTGTGGGCGGTCTTATTTACGTGGCTCACCTTCGACAGCGTCTTCTCCCCGTCATCTTTGTTGTAGCGGTGTAGCGTGCAAGGACAAGAGTGGAAGAAGTGTCAACAAATTTAGTTATGTGTCCCGTGAAAAACCGTCCGACTGGAGCTCTCTAATAACTAAAGTTCCTTGGGTGGATAATGTGAACTCACTACACTGGTATGTTTTATGGCTTTCATGGCGAGTTTACTGACAGATATAAGTAAGAACTTTACACTACTTTATATTAGAAATGGCAACAGTGGAGGATGAATGTCCCATAACAAGAAGATAGAGAAAAAGAAGAAGCTTATCGACTATGGCGTTGCCACGGACTACAAAGGCGGACCTGCGCAAATTTACAGGATTTATGCAGATCCCAAATACAGATCAGCAGGTACCAGAAGGTAAGAAAAGTTGCTTTTGCATAATATTGAGAAACTGTCATGTCTGTATTATCATGTTTTGTTTTAAGTCATGTTTTGTTTAGTTTCTGTCTTTTCACTCCCTTGTCTGGTCACCATAGCAACCATTAGTTTTCACCTGTCACGTCACGCACCTGTTTCACGTTTTGAGTCACGCACCTGCTTTCACTAATCATGTCCATGGTATTTAAGTTCATTCATTTTCTGTTGTTCGTCCTGACGACCTCAACACATTTATGCTCTGTTCATGCCTGATACTTCTTTTCATGTCAATCCTCAAGCAACTACTTTTGTCCAAGCCAAGTAAGTTTTTGTTCCATATTTATAGTCTTTTTGGTTTCATAGTTTGTTCTCCGCCATTGTGCGTGTTTTTTGTTTGTACTTTTCTTGCTATAGTCTTTTGGTTTCATAGTATATTCTCCGCCACTGTGCGCGCTTTCATTTATTCCTTTTTTTGATAATAATAAATCATGTACCTTCATTCCCGTCTCGCACGAGCCAACTTTCCGTTGCATCCTGGAAAAGCACACACCCCGGACCAAGTCATGACAGAAACAGAACGGCAGATATTATGTCTTACCTTATACACACACCATAATAATACTCCTATGTTGAAGCACAGTACAATCCATCAAGCGGTGCGGCTTCATAGCTTACCAAAGTCCTACTAAAACATTTTGATAGATTTTTGAGCGCTGTGTGTAATGTTCTATATTTTCAATGGAACATATAAAATGGTGGTGTTGTTAACTTGAGTCATATTGCAGTCTACACATATCTTTTATGTTTGACTGCCATCTACTGGTCACATTTATCATTTCACAATGTACCAAATAAAATTGCTTCGAGGTCGGTAAGCAAAACCAGACCTTTTCCGTACATTTTTATGTGTGCCTTATAGTCTGAAAAATACGTAAGTTGGCAGGCCTCACCTTTACAACCCAGTCAGGCAGATTGTAAGGACCATCTCCCACTATCCATTGCTCTTCCCTTGCCAGTCCTCACTCTGTGGTTACATCCTGACCCCATGTGATGTAACTTGGCCATTCCAGGTAAAGGTCAATGCAAGTGGAATTCGGACTAGGCGGCACCAACTGTGCCATCCTATACATGTTTTGTATGCACAGCTTGTCAACGGAAGGGTCAAGTGAACCTTGGGAATGAAATCTCCATCTGATTGTCCAGGATTTGTGTAGACCTGGTTCGAGGCGGAACATTGCTGTGGGTTTACACGTAAAGTTGCCTTGCCCTGTTTTTAAGCCACCAGCATATCGTATGTCATATGTGACCCCTTTTGTTAGAGTTTCACCAGCAGGTCTGTGTCTTATGACCTACGTGTTTCAGTAGAAGAAAAATGAGGAAATGTGCATTTAAATGTGCAAAACAATCAGGTGTGATATGTAAACTCAGAGGGTGGCTTTTAGAGAAATACAGTGCATCTGGAAAATTGTACCTTTTCCACATTTTGTTATGTTAAGCAGGGGTCCCCAAACTATATATATATATATATATATATATATATATATATATATATATATATATATATATATATATATATATATATATATATATATATATATATATATATATATATACATATACATATGTGTGTAGATGTATATATATATATGTGTAGATGCATATGTATATATATATGCGTAGATGTATATATATATGTGTATATATATATATATATATATATATATATATATATATATATATATATATATATATATTAGGGCTGCACCAACTAATCAATTAAATTGATTAAAATCGATTATAAAAATAGTTGCCGATTAATTTAGTCATCGATTTGTTGGATCTATGCTATGCGCATGCGCTGAGGCCACTTTTTTTTTATTAATTTTTTTTTTTTTTTTTTTTATAAACCTTTATTTATAAACTGCAACATTTACAAACAGCTGAGAAACAATAATCAAAATAAGTATGGTGCCAGTATGCTGTTTTTCCCCCCAATAAAATACTGGAAAGGATAGAAATGTAGTTTGTCTCTTTTATCTGATTATTAATCGAATAATCGATGTAATAATCAACAGATTATTCGATTATCAAATTAGTTGTTAGTTGCAGCCCATATATATATATATATATGTATGTGTATATGTATGTATGTATGTATATGTATATATATATATATATATATATATATATATATGTATATGTAGTGAAGTGAATTATATTTATATAGCGCTTTTCTCTGGTGACTCAAAGCGCTTTACATAGTGAAAACCCAATATCTAAGTTACATTTAAGCCAGTGTGGGTGGCACTGGGAGCAGGTGGGTAAAGTGTCTTGCCCAAGGACACAACGGCAGTGACTAGGATGGTGGAAGCGGGGATCGAACCTGCAACCCTCAGGTTGATGGCAGGGCCACTCTACCAACCGAGCTATACCGCCCCACAATGTGTGTATATATATATATATATATATATATATATATATATATATATATATATACATTGTGGGGCGGTATAGCTTTATTTATGTATATGTATATATATATATATGTATATGTATATATATATATATATATATATATATATATATATATATATATATATATATATATATATATATATATATATATATATATATATATATATATATATATATATGTATATTGTTGCGTTTTGGACCAGTTGTTCCTCCCAGGGAATTCAAGTCACAATTCGCTCCCAAGTTCTTTCCGACACTTAAAGCTGAGTTGAAAAACCACCAGAGACAGAATAGGTATTTTGTTGTATATTTTCAAAGCTTTTCCAATATACATTTTGATTGAGACCAGTCTAACCCTAGAACATTCTATTGCGCCCCCCAAAAATGGTCTGTCTTCCCAACGCCAAAAACCTCTCTTTCCTTCTCCCTCCCTAGCCATAACACAAGCACATTGTCTCCCTAGCCATAATACATTCCAAAGAACTCAAGGTTAACACACACAGTATACTTGCTGACAGAGCATCAAGAGAAGAAATGGAAAACACGAGCTGTTTTCAAATATGACAAAGAAATGGAAGAAGTACAACTTAAATTCGGATATATGTAAATATCTGCCTCCGACAATATGTATATATATATATATATATAGTATATATATATATAGGAACAGAGAGCAACAGGTGATCGTTGGATCTCAGTGCATAAGAGTCCGTACTTCTCTGTGAAATCAATGCACAAATGTATTCAGGCAATAGTTCCAGAAGATGTACCAATGACACTGTCTCCTAGTGGTCGGAGAAGGCCATCCCACCCGAGAGTACAAGTCACAGTGGTGTGTCATGGCTCTACAGTTTGTGATGAACCTCAAAGAAGCATGGTAGACACAGTCCACCATCTGAAGACAGGAATGACAGGAAAGCTTCAAACAAACACATGACAATAAGGTTTCGTGGTGCTGCACGTGATGAATCCAAAATAATAATAGGACAAACTGATGGTTTCTGGAGATGAAGGACTTGTATGATGAGATTGAGGACTTGCTGTTACTTATAATGGATGAAATGTACCAAGTGTTGCGTCACACGGTTGTTAACGGTGAAGATTTTGTCTCGCTGGGTGGGCCGTCAAAGTGGGATATGGCGGGGCTTCTCGGGTAATCTTTTTTGGCATGTGCGCTTGTCCTCACGTGTGCACGCCAGCGCCGCAGTACTGTGCGGTTCGAGGCACAGAAACAGACAGCGTTGCTTCCAGCGCTGCCCACGGCTTTGTGTCCATAGGCCACGTCTCCACCGACTCAATGTGCAAACGTGATGCATTTACACTAAGTCTACATGCGTTTTTCTCACCTGCGCTACATTGGACATCAATACATCACCCACCACAAGTTACCACACTAAAAGAAGCTTTATGATACAGTTTGTCCATGTTGGCTGGTCGAGCTCTTAAAGTACCAGTAGAGTTGCTTCTATAGTGAAGCTATTATCATATACAGGTAAAAGCCAGTAAATTAGAATATTTTGAAAAACGTGATTTATTTCAGTAATTGCATTCAAAAGGTGTAACTTGTACATTATATTTATTCATTGCACACAGACTGATGCATTCAAATGTTTATTTCATTTAATTTTGATGATTTGAAGTGGCAACAAATGAAAATCCAAAATTCCGTGTGTCACAAAATTAGAATGTTAGGCACGGGTAGATTTTGCGCTGTGTGCAGGCGCCAAGTCCTGTTGGAACTTGAAATCTCCATCTCCATAGAGCAGGTCAGCAGCAGGAAGCATGAAGTGCTCTAAAACTTGCTGGTAGACGGCTGCATTGACCCTGGATCTCAGGAAACAGAGTGGACCGACACCAGCAGATGACATGGCACCCCAAACCATCACTGATGATGGAAACTTTACACTAGACTTCAGGCAACGTGGATCCTGTGCCTCTCCTGTCTTCCTCCAGACTCTGGGACCTCGATTTCCAAAGGAAATGCAAAATTTGCATGGTTGGGTGATGGTTTGGGGTGCCATGTCATCTGCTGGTGTCGGTCCACTCTGTTTCCTGAGATCCAGGGTCAACGCAGCCGTCTACCAGCAAGTTTTAGAGCACTTCATGCTTCCTGCTGCTGACCTGCTCTATGGAGATGGAGATTTCAAGTTCCAACAGGACTTGGCGCCTGCACACAGCGCAAAATCTACCCGTGCCTGGTTTACGGACCATGGTATTTCTGTTCTAAATTGGCCCGCCAACTCCCCTGACCTTAACCCCATAGAAAATCTGTGGGGTATTGTGAAAAGGAAGATGCAGAATGCCAGACCCAAAAACGCAGAAGAGTTGAAGGCCACTATCAGAGCAACCTGGGCTCTCATAACACCTGAGCAGTGCCAGAAACTCATCGACTCCATGCCACGCCGCATTAACGCAGTAATTGAGGCAAAAGGAGCTCCAACCAAGTATTGAGTATTGTACATGCTCATATTTTTCATTTTCATACTTTTCAGTTGGCCAACATTTCTAAAAATCCCTTTTTTGTATTAGCCTTAAGTAATATTCTAATTTTGTGACACACGGAATTTTGGATTTTCATTTGTTGCCACTTCAAATCATCAAAATTAAATGAAATAAACATTTGAATGCATCAGTCTGTGTGCAATGAATAAATATAATGTACAAGTTACACCTTTTGAATGCAATTACTGAAATAAATCAAGTTTTTCAAAATATTCTAATTTACTGGCTTTTACCTGTATATCAATGTGTCTGGGGGCCGGTATATCTATTTTTAGGAACACTAATACAAAACCTCACAATAATGTCTGATTGGATGCTAAGAACATTATGACAGACCGCCTTTAAAAAAATTAAATGGAATTTAATTTTTTTTTACTGATTGGCACACCCAGAATGTACAAGAAAATAAAGAATGTGGGATTTACAATATTAACTATGAAGGATAAAACACTGAATATTGACAACATATGAACGTCACACCCCCTCTCGATCGATATATTTTACAATCAAGCGAAACACAACAAAAATGCAACAAACACAGCGAAATATGAACGCAAAGGGTAAAAAAAAAACCCCACCTACGATCTGATATATCTGATATATCACTAAGCTTTAGAACTTTCTTGTAAAAATCTCCTTCCGCGTCTGTTCCTGACAGAAACACTCTGTGGAAACAAACCACGCCTACACTGCTTTATGTGCAAGTTCTTGAATTTAACTTATCTGAACAATATCCAGTGTTGTGGTATTTCAATGAACTGGAATCCAGTGTGCTGTGGGGCCCTATTGTAGTGAATCACACCTGAGCCAACATTAATTAATCAAATCTTTAATGGACACGTGAAAGTACACAATGTGACAAAGAACATTTTACAACAATAAATCCAGGGATCTAGATATCTGGTCAGGACACTCCTCACTCATTTGCCTTCACCTTCATTGTCCATTCCTTTTTGGTGACTTTATATACTCTGGACCTAGACGTTGAGTCCGTGACATACATGGCGGACAATACCTGATACAGTCTGCTTTGCCAGTCCAAATGCATTCGCCATTTTCCATAGTTAGTCTTCCCTCGATGGCCAGGTAATACAAAGCACACGCTACCTTTTTTTATCACATCCATGGGAGGAAGGGACAAAGTTTTTTGGTAGGTAGAATCACAGCTGACCTGGACATTCGAAAGTTCTCTTCCCGTCTGAGATGTGTAGTATCCCAAATAGCTGCAATCGCTTTCTCTTGAGGTATTAATGTGTGATTTCCACAAGCGTCTGTACATGTAGAAGAAGGAGAAACAAGGGCATGTCTGGATGACTCGCCTCCATCTTTCCAGTGGTTAGCTCCGGTTGTTATGAAACTGGCTGTGGCGCGTTCTTTCTGACCTCACTTCCTGTGTGGGGCGCGGTCTTTCTGACTTCACTTCCTCTCCGAACTCAGTTTATAAACGATCAATGAGTCCATACAAAGCTAAGAGCCGGAGATTCAAGAAATACACGGCTGACTTACCCGTGTAAAAAATGATCTAAAGAGTGGGACCTTAAACGATGGTTTAGTGTGGCTGAAACGGGGCTTTGGCTAAATAATTATTCGTTTAAGGGGTTACAACAACAAGTAGAGACATCTGCACTTTTTAAGATATATACCCTTACAGTACACACCCACTCTGTTCCCAAGGTAAATGTCCCCTAGTGCCCATAACAGATATAAACAGACATGAATATATGCAAACAGTTAGTGCATGTGCCTCACAATACGAAGGTCCTGGGTTCGATCTTGCGCTCGGGATCTTTCTGTGTGGAGTTTGCATGTTCTCCCCGTGACTACGTGGGTTCCCTCCGGGTACTCCGGCTTCCTCCCACCTCCAAAGACATGCACCTGGGGATAGGTTGATTGGAAACACTAAATTGGCCCTAGTGTGTGAATGTGAGTGTGAATGTTGTCTGTCTATCTGTGTTGGCCCTGCGATGAGGTGGCGACCTGTCCACCCGAATGCAGCTGAGATAGGCTCCAGCACCCCCCGCCACCCCGAACGGTACAAGCGGTAGAAAATGGATGGATGGATGGATTCATCCCTCTCCCCAGCCACTTCGTCCAGCTCTTCCTGTGGGACCCCGAGGCGTTCCCAGGCCAGCCGGGAGACATAGTCTTCCCAACGTGTCCTGGGTCTTCCCCGCGGCCTCCTACCGGTCGGACGTGCCCTAAACACCTCCCTAGGGAGGCGTTCGGGTGGCATCCTGATCAGATGCCCAAACCACCTCATCTGGCACCTCTCGATCTGGAGGAGCAGCGGCTTTACTTTGAGCTCCTCCCGGATGGCAGAGCTTCTCACCCTATCTCTAAGGGAGAGCCCCGCCACCCGGCGGAGGAAACTCATTTCGGCCGCTTGTACCCGTCATCTTGTCCTTCCGGTCATAACCCAAAGCTCATGACCATAGGTGAGGATGGGAACGTAGATCGACCGGTAAATTGAGAGCTTTGTCTTCCGGCTCAGCTCCTTCTTCACCACAACGGATCGATACAGCGTCCGCATTACTGAAGACGCCGCACCGATCCGCCTGTCAATCTCACGATCCACCTCTTCCCTTACTCGTGAACAAGACTCCGAGGTACTTGAACTCCTCCACTTGGAGCAAGATCTCCTCCCCAACCTGGAGATGGCACTCCACCCTTTTCCGGGCGAGAACCATGGACTCGGACTTGGAGGTGCTGATTCTCATCCCAGTCGCTTCACACTCAGCTGCGAACCGATCCAGTGAGAGCTGAAGATCCTGGCCAGATGAAGCCATCAGGACCACATCATCTGCAAAAAGCAGAGACCTAACCCTGCAGCCACCAAACCAGATCCCCTCAACGCCTTGACTGCGCCTAGAAATTCTGTCCATAAAAGTTATGAACAGAATCGGTGACAAAGGGCAGCCTTGGCGGAGTCCAACCCTCACTGGGAACGTGTCCGACTTACTACCGGCAATGCGGACCAAGCTCTGACACTGATCATACAGGGAGCAGACTGCCACAATCAGACAGTCCGATACCCCATACTCTCTGAGCACTCCCCACAGGACTTCCCGAGGGACACGGTCGAATGCCTTCTCCAAGTCCACAAAACACATGTAGACTGGTTGGGCAAACTCCCATGCACCCTCAAGGACCCTGCCGAGAGTATAGAGCTGGTCCACAGTTCCACGACCAGGACGAAAACCACACTGTTCCTCCTGAATCTGAGGTTCGACTATCCGGCGTAGCCTCATCTCCAGTACACCTGAATAGAACTTACCGGGAAGGCTGAGGAGTGTGATCCCACGATAGTTAGAACACACCCTCCGGTTCCCCTTCTTAAAGAGAGGAACCACCACCCCGGTCTGCCAATCCAGTGGTACCGCCCCCTGGATAGATTCAATCCAACACAATATATTAAACATAAATATGGGTAGTAATATTTAATTGTACTGTTCCCGTCAAATAAATAAATAAACTATTGCTGAGAAAGAAAGGCATAAATAAACAAGAGTGACTGCAGGCATTTAGCTGCTTGCTGGCTCCAACCTCCCACCTCAGGTCACTTCTACGCTCACTGCAGAGTTGAGATGTCACAGCACACGACTCTTGTCTTGTAGCTGCAAGCTTTTATCCCAATTCTGTCGCATTAAATAGATGTGTAACCTTCCATGACCTTGCGTGTTCAAAGAATATCTGCACACATCTCTATAACCCCCACACCAACTAAGAGCCTTATATTACAGTATTATGTTCTTGCACGTGTGTGAGCTTGTTCCAAGGATTAATATTCATCTGGCCGGCAATCTGCAGAGCCTGAGACTGTTTGCCCTTCTGCATGCAGTGTTGTTTTACAATATCGAATGTCCTGAAGCTATCTTGCCATGTCTTAAAATTCAAGCACTTTTGCTTGTGCTTCGTTCCCACAGTGGAACACTGCAAAAAGTAAATGTTCAAAAACAAGGGAAAAAAATACAAAAATTAGGGGTATTTTCATACTTGCCAACCCTCCCGGATTTTCCGGGAGACTCCCGAAATTCAACGCCTCTCCCGAAAACCTCCCGGGACAAATTTTCTCCCGAAAATCTCCCGAAATTCAGTTCAGTCCATGCGGACCTGAGTGACGTGTTGACAGCCTGTTCTCACGTCCGCTTTCCCATCATATAAACAGCTAATGATCAAGGGCGAGTTCTTGGTTTCTTATGTGTGTTTATTGTTAGGCAGTTTCATTAACGTCCTCCCAGCGCGGTAACAACACAACAACAGCAGTCAAGTTTTCGTCCCCCGTAAAGCAGTTCGTCTGCCGTAAACAGCAATGTTGTGACACTTTTAAACAGGACAATACTGCCATCTACTGTACATGCATATGTGACCCACCCATAATGTGTCACATTTTTGTGTTGATTTATTTATTTTATTTTGTGGTTTGAATTCGTTTTTGGAGCTGTCATTCCACATTTATCAGTATTCACATTGGTCAGTAGGGGGCAGTAGGGCGTTTCTTCCCAATTGAATGCTATCACCTGCAGACCGGAAGTGTCTTGTCATTCTGATGAGCGCGACCAGTCTGTGAACAATTGAAACGTCCTGTGTGCTTTTTCCTCCTGTATAACAGGTTAGTTTTGGTGAATCAACTCACTGAATAACATCCATGTGATCTTTATAAGTTTAAGTACACATTCTGATGGTGGAGCCTAACTCTAAAGTGTTTGTGAGTTGTAGTTTGAATTTGTGAATGAATCCAGTGCACAGCTGCAGTAATCAATACAAAAAGGCGACGTGAGTGCGCAATGTTTATATAGGAACTTCTGATCCTAATTCAGACTCCCAAATTAGAGCTCCCGTTTTCTTATTGATTTTATAATGTATATTTGTATAATGTGTGTGTTCTGAAATAGTGACAGAGAATAGAACAAGGATGGACAATTCAACCCTTAACTCAACAATGAGTAGATGAGTGTTATGTGTGTGTATATGTGTAAATAAATGAACACTGAAATTCAAGTATTTCTTTTATTTATATATATATATATATATATATATATATATATATATATATATATATATATATATATAATAAAAAAAAAATATATATATAGCTAGAATTCACTGAAAGTCAAGTATTTCTTATATATATATATATATATATATATATCTTAACCACGCCCCCAACCACACCCCCCGCTCCACCCCCGACCACGCCCCCCACCCCCCACCTCCCGAAATCGGAGGTCTCAAGGTTGGCAAGTATGGGTATTTTACTTGAACTAAGCAAAATTATCTGCCAATAGAACTAGAAAATTTGGCTCGTCAAGACTTTCTAAAACAAGTCAAATTAGCTAACCTCAATTAACCCAAAAAATACCTTAAAATAAGTATATTCTCACTGACAACAAGTGCACTTCTCTTGATAGAAAAAACAAATATGAGACCTTTGTGCTCAAAATGTCGAAAAATATTCTTAAATGAAGTAAATGCTAGTGCCATTATCTTGACATAATGATATGCGCTCGGCATTACATTTCCCCATCGATAACATGACATCATCGCACCAAGTGCGTGCTCATTCAGTCAATTAGTGCGCAAGGAATATATATATATATATATATATATATATATATATATACAGCCTGTAATTTTGAAGAATTTATCTGAATGTGCATGAACTATTTCTGTTCAAAATTGTTAGAAATGTCACATGTTAAATGTTTACATATTAACTGTCAGTTTACTGTACTGTGCCAACTGTACTACTATATGAGTACTAGAGATGCGCGGTTTGCGGGCACAACCGCGGAGTCCGCGGATTATCCGCGGATCGGGCGGATGAAATTAAAAAAAATTAGATTTTATCCGCGGGTCGGGTCGGGCGGTTGAAATAAAAACAAATTAGATTTTAAATAGATTCAGGCGAGTGGCAGTTAAACCAATTCGGAAATATATATACATAGTTAAATGTTGTTACCCACATACGAAAAACGAGCAGGCACCTGCTGCATATGCCACAACAGAAGAAGAAAAAAAAAAGAGATGGACACTTTTACGGAGCGGAGAAGGGACGCCTCGCCGGGGTCCGGGACCGAGGCCCCTTCCCCCGAGAGGGCCCCACCGGGAGCCGTAGCTGAGGCGATCCGCGAGAAGGGCCCGACGCACGTCCAGGGTCACCACCGCGCCCACCGCACCGACACCCCGCCTCGTCCGCCTTCGCCGCGGCCGGCGTCACGCGCAGCAGGTAAGCAGCTTACCTGCCCGCCACCCCCGTGGCCGGGGGCTCGTAACAGGGGTCACTCTGCGCGCTCCGCCCGCGCAGCTTACCTGCCCGCCACCCCTGTTGCCGGGGGCGCGTAACAGGGGTCACTCCGCGCGCAGTGCGCTCACGAAAGGGGTGGGGCTCACCCTGGTTGATATAGACAGCAGGACAGTGGCCATGGAAGTCGGAAGTCGCTAAGGAGTGTGTAACAACCCACCTGCCGAATCAACTAGCCCTGAAAATGGATGGCGCTGGAGCGTCGGGCCCATACCCGGCCGTCGCCGGCAGCGAGACGCGCTTGGAGGTGCGCTCAGCGCGGCTCCCATATGATTGCGCACTGGTGTGCGTCTGGGTCGTGACAGCGTGGCACCCGAATGTCTGTGCTGCATTGGATCAGTCTCCTTTCTTTAACAGGCAAAAGCTTTATAACCTCACTAATGCCTTGCATCGTCTATATTAGATATATAACAACGGGCGGGTGCGGGCGGGTGCGGTTCTGATCAAATGTTAGACGGGTGGATGGCGGATGGTTGACGACTTTCTGATGCGGTTGCGGATGAAATAATTGCCTATCCACGCATCTCTAATGAGTACCTATTTTCTATTGTTTCATTGAAAATAAAACAGCAAAGTCCATTTGGCTGTCATCTGTTTTAATTATGAGACACAATTGAGTCAAAGTCATGATTTTTTATTTCATGCTTGAAATAAGAAATTAAAACTTTAAAAAAGTAGTTTTATACTCGTGAGTGTTGATGACACAGCTTTGCAACAGTTGATATTCTAGTTTCAAGCATGTTTTACTCAATATAGGTCATCAAATCTCAGCAACAAGCTGTAATATCTTACTGAGATCATTTAGGACCGAAACACTTAAAACAAGTAAAACACTCTAACATAAAATCTGCTTAGTGAGAAGAATGATCTTATCAGACAGAAAATAAGCAAATATCACCCTTATTTGAGATATGTCATCTTACTTAGATTTCAGTTTTTGCAGTGTGTATATTCTGTTTTGGTATAGAAACACTTGACTTTTTAAAAGACATTATTGTACTTTAATGCATCAACTCACGGTGACGTCGGTGGCCTTTCCATTTTGGGTAAACAAATTCCCTTTGGCTTTGCACAATGGTGTGAAAGTGGCCCGCAGAGTAACAACAGAGGACATACCACTGCGCTCGGATCAGTCTTTGGCTTTTAATAGAACGCGATATGGTGTGTAAGCGCTGTTATTTGTGGTGGGAGAGATGGCCGCGTTTATAGCCGGTGTCAGGGGTGTTGCCAACACGCTGAGGCGTATTCCCCATTCTCCTAACCATCCCCATCACGTGTGCTTGTGGACGCCTGACACATTTGAAGAGGTGAGGAAAGGCAACCAGACACACACTCTTGCCTTGGCTTTCCAATATTGAAGACCAGGACGTGCTGGCGTTTAAGTTTTATTCTTCTGTATACAGTATCCGTTTTTAACACATTTTCCAGCAGTACATGTTCACTCAAAATGTTTTCACTCCCATTTGAGGACGTACCGTATTTTCCGGACCATAGGGCGCACCGGATTATAAGGCGCACTGCCGATGAATGGTCTATTTTCAATGTTTTTTCATATATAAAGCGCACCGGATTACAGGGCGCATTAAAGGAGTCATATTATTATTAGAGATGTCCGATAATGGCTTTTTTGCCGATATCCGATATTGTCCAACTCTTAATTACCGATTCCGATATAAACCGATACCGATATATACAGTCGTGGAATTAACACATTATTATGCCTAATTTTGTCTCGCTGGATGTATTAAACAATGTAACAAGGTTTTTCAAAATAAATCAACTCAAGTTATGGAAAAAAAAATGCCAACATGGCACTGCCATATTTATTATTGAAGTCACAAAGTGCATTATTATTTTTTAAATGCCTCAAAACAGCAGCTTGGAATTTGGGACATGCTCTCCCTGAGAGAGCATGAGGAGGTTGAGGTGGGCGGGGTTGAGGTGGGGGGGTGGCGGGGTGTGTATATTGTAGCGTCCCGGAAGAGTTAGTGCTGCAAGGGGTTCTGGGTATTTGTTCTGTTGTGTTTATGTTGTGTTACGGTGCGGATGTTCTCCCGAAATGCGTTTGTCATTCTTGTTTGGTGTGGGTTCACAGTGTGGCGCATATTTGTAGCAGTGTTAAAGTTGTTTATACGGCCACCCTCAGTGTGACCTGTATGGCTGTTGACCAAATATGCTTTGCATTCACTTGTGTGTGTGAAAAGCTGTAGATATTATTTGATTGGGCCGGCACGCAAAGGCAGTGCCTTTAAGGTTTATTGGCGCTCTGTACTTCTCCCTACGTCCGTGTACCACTCCGTACAGCAGCGTTTTAAAAAGTCATACATTTTACTTTTTGAAACCGATACCGATAACTTCCGATATTACATTTTAAAGCATTTATCGGCCGATAATATCGGCAGTTCGATATTATCGGACATCTCAATTTTTTGTACGGGGGCGTGGTTGGGGGCGTGGCTAAAAGGGGAGGAGTATATTTACAGCTAGAATTCACCAAGTCAAGTATTTCATATATATATATATATATATATATATATATATATATATATATATATATATATATATATATATATATATATACCGTATATTACCAAATAGTAGCCCGGGCGTTTATTTCACAAAATCGATTTTGGAGACAGGCGTTTAAAAGAAGCAGGCGGTTATTTGCACAAGGCTTTTATTTATTTTTGCACCAGCCTGCACCAGGCCATTATTTGGTTACAATGGTTGCTGTCCAGTATTTTTTTTTCGTACAAAAAACTTTAAATGTAAAAGCTATTGTAAACATACAAACAAAAAAACAAGAGATCAACATGAGGTAGGCTATCAAAAGACAAGAGATCAACAAGGCCTCAACATGACAGTAGTGCAACAATTGTCAAATAGAATACCAATACTACAAATAAATAAACTTTTTAAATAAAGCAGCCTACCAGGAAAAATAAAATGATGGTACCAAGTACTCAAGTATAAAACCCACCATCAAAACAGAACAATAATACTGTCACTTAAATAAAATAAAGGCTACAGTACTCAAAGTTTTAAATAAAGCAGAATACAGGAAAAATACAATTATGGTACCAAGTACTCTATAAAACCATCAGAACAATAATACTGCAGCAAACGCAACCCCAGTAGCATTTTAATCTAAATTATGCAAATAACAGCCCATGGGCGGCTATTTGGACATAGGCTGTTATTAGGAAGAGGCGTTTATTTCACAAAATGGGGTCAGACCCCGGGCGGCTATTAGGACATGGGCGGTTATTTGCACAAGGGCGTTTATTTGGTAATATACGGTATATATATATATATATATATATATATATATATATATATATATATATATATATATAATAAAATATATGTATGTGTGGGAAAAAAATCACAAGACTATTTCATCTCTACAGGCCTGTTTCATGAGGGGGGGTACCCTCAATCGTCAGGAGAAATCTCCTGACGATTGAGGGTACCCCCCCTCATGAAACAGGCCTGTAGAGATGAAATAGTCTTGTGATTTTTTTCCCACACATACATATATTGCGCTCTACTACGGTATCGAGCACTATTTTTTTGGATAACCTTATTAAGACATATATAATAAAATATATATATATATATATATAATACAATATATATATATATATATATATATATATATATATATATATATATATATATATATAAATGTATATATATAAATATATATATAAATGTATTTATTTATTTATCATTTATATATATATATATATATATATATATATGTATATATATATATATATATATATATATATATATATATATATATATATATATATATATATATATATATATATATATATATATATATATATATATATAGCTAGAATTCACTGAACGTCAAGTATTTCTTATATATATATATATATATATATATATATATAAGAAATACTTGACGTTCATATATATATATATATATATATATATATATATCCATCCATCCATCCATTTTCTACCGCTTATTCCCTTTGGGGTCGCGGGGGGCGCTGGAGCCTATCTCAGCTACAATCGGGCGGAAGGCGGGGTACACCCTGGACAAGTCGCCACCTCATCGCAGGGCCAACACAGATAGACAGACAACATTCACACTCACATCCACACACTAGGGACCATTTAGTGTTGCCAATCAACTTATCCCCAGGTGCATGTCTTTGGAAGTGGGAGGAAGCCGGAGTACCCGGAGGGAACCCACGCAGTCACGGGGAGGACATGCAAACTCCACACAGAAAGATCCCAAGCCCGGGATTGAACCCAAGACTACTCAGGACCTTCGTATTGTGAGGCAGATGCACTAACCCCTCTGCCACCGTGAAGCCCTATATATATATATATATATATATATATATATATATATATATATATATATATATATATATATATATATATAAAATAAATACTTGAATTTCAGTGTTCATTTATTTACACATATACACACACATAACACTCATCTACTCATTGTTAAGTTAAGGGTTGAATTGTCCATCCTTGTTCTATTCTCTGTCACTATTTTTCGAACCATGCTGAACACCCTCTCTGATGATGCATTGCTGTGTGGCACGCACAAAAGTGCTTTCATCAAATGCACTAGATGGCGGTATTGTCCTGTTTAAGACTGTCACAACATTGCTGTTTACGGCAGACGAACTGCTTTACGGTATACAAAAAAGTGACTGCTGTTGTTGTCACGCTGGGAGGACGTTAATGAAACTGCCTAACAATAAACCCACATAAGAAACTCGCCCTCCATCATTCTATAGTTATAACGTGATTGGGCAGGTACGCTTTTTTATATTGTGGAGGACCTGAGTCCGCCTGAATTTCGGGAGATTTTTCGGGAGAAAATTTGTCCCGGGAGGTTTTCGGGAGAGGCGCTGAATTTCGGGAGTCTCCCGGAAAATCCGGGAGGGTTGGCAAGTATAACTTATATAGGTTGTCATGTGACTCCTACCTTTTCTATATTGGTGTTGCAATTGTTTCTCCCCTTGTTTATTTGTCTCTTGTGTGTGAGGCCGACTTTGTGTAACAATAGATTCTCAGCCGCCTGGATGACCAAATAGCATGTGGTATTTTTAGTGCGGTTGGTGACCCAGGAGGATTTGGTTAGAGGGTTTATCTGGTGTGATGTGGTGTGAGAGGATCAGTCTGGAAAATGACCAGGCAGATCACTCTGTGGGTAAAACCTTTTTTCCACTACGTGCGTGTCAGATGCCAGCGAGGTTGCACTTGTTTTTTGTGGTCTTCATTAGCGGGTCTACTTCGTACATTGCTTAGTTATGAGTTTATCTCATGCATATATGCGTTTTTACAGCGCTTAAATCATTCCAGGTAAATCCAGACTCCTGCCAAGTAAGGCAGATTATTTGTCTGAGTGATCCTAAACCGTTCAAGTCCCTTCAGGGTGTGAGCTCAGCGGTACAAACTACCGTATTTTCCGGACCATAGGGCGCACCGTCGATGAGCGGGTCTTTTCAGGTCTATTTTCATACTAAAGGTGCACTAGTGCAACAACAAGGCCGGAAATGGGTCCCGTGTAAAAATATCCGAGCGGAACTCTCTAACAACTAAAGTTCCTTGGGTGAATAATGTAAACTCACTACACCGGTATGTTTTAGTGCTTTCACCCTTCACATTTTTTTCTAAATGTAAAACACTTCCTTGTGGTCTACATAACATGTAATGGTGGTTCTTTGGTCAAAATGTTGCATAGATGATGTTTTACAGATCATCTTCAAGTCGCTTTCTGACAGTCGCTTCCGGATGCGCCGTTTTGTGGGCGGTCTTATTTACGTGGCTCACCTTCGACAGCGTCTTCTCCCCGTCATCTTTCTTGTAGCGGTGTAGCGTGCAAGGACAAGAGTGGAAGAAGTGTCAAAAAATTTAGTTATGTGTCCCGTGAAAAACCGTCCGACTGTAACTCTCTAATAACTAAAGTTCCTTGGTTGAATAATGTGAACTCACTACACCGGTATGTTTTAGTGCTTTCACGGCGAGTTTACTGACAGATATAAGTAAGAACATTACACTACTTTATATTAGAAATGGCAACAGCGGAGGAGGAATGTCCCATAACAAGAATATAGAGAAAAAGAAGAAGCTTATCGACTACGGTGTTGGCACGGACTACAAAGGCGGACCTGCGCAAATTTACAGGATTTATGCAGATCCCAAATACAGATCAGCAGGTACCAGAAGGTAAGAAAAGTTGCTTTTGCATAATATTGAGAAACAGAACGGCAGATATTATGTCTTACCTTATACACACACCATAATAATACTCCTATGTTGAAGCACAGTACAATCCATCAAGCGGTGCGGCTTCATAGCTTACCAAAGTCCTACTAAAACATTTTGATAGATTTTTGAGCGCCGTGTGTAATGTTCTATATTTTCAATGGAACATATAAAATGGTGGTGTTGTTAACTTGAGTCATATTGCAGTCTACACATATCTTTTATGTTTGACTGCCATCTACTGGTCACATTTATCATTTCACAATGTACCAAATATAATTGCTTCGAGGTCGGTAAGCAAAACCAGACTTTTTCCGTACATTTTTATGTGTGCGTTATAGTCTGAAAAATACGTGCAAGGACAAGAGTGGAAGAAGTGTCAACAAATTTAGTTATGTGTCCCGTGAAAAACCGTCCGACTGGAACTCTCTAATAACTAAAGTTCCTTGGGTGAATAATGTGAACTCACTACACCGGTATGTTTTATGGCTTTCATGGCGAGTTTACTGACAGATATAAGTAAGAACTTTACACTACTTTATATTAGAAATGGCAACAGTGGAGGATGAATGTCCCATAACAAGAAGGTTTTCGACTACGGTCTCGGCACAGACTACAATGGCAGACGCGTGCAAATTTTCAGGACTTATGCAGATCCCAAATACAGATCAGCAGGTACCAGAAGGTAAGAAAAGTTGCTTTTGCATAATATTATACAAAACGCCGGATAATATGTCTTACCTTATACACACACCATAATAATACTCCTATGTTGAAACACAGTACAATCCATCAAGCGGTGCGGCTTCATAGCTTACCAGAGTGGTCCCCAACCTTTTTGAAAATTTGGCCCATTGACCGGGGGGGGGGGGGGGGGACCTCAATTGAGGAGAGACATGGCCACTGCACTCTCTGTACAGTCCTGCACCACGCTCTGACGAAGAAGGTTTTCGTCTCTTCTTTTATTCAGATGTTCAATGTTCACGCACCAACACATGTCACAGCAGGAATGGGAAGTATGTAAAACAGTCATTGTTTTCGGTCGCTTTGAAGACCAAGAAGAGGATTTCTCGGGCTTGGGCTCTTCCTGGATCCAGCTGGGGCAGGTGTTGGAGGACAATGGATAACCCCTCCCGCCTCCTGACCACAGCAACTTCAAGAGGGCAGCGGGTCGTAAATAGCGTTGACCTCGGTTACCAAATAGTTGGAAGAGAGTTTATGAAATACTTCAGAGAGAGTTCGTTTAACACTTCAAAGAGAGTTCCTCTGGAAGTTGAGCAGATCCTGCCATCTGTCCGTGTTGAAATCACAGTGGCGTTTCACGAGCCTTCTTCCTCTTGTTAGGCCTCGAAAGACAGCATTCATAATACAACGTTTCTTTTGTGATAACTTACAAACAATTATTCCAACAATCATGTGTGCTTACGGACTGTATCCCTTGCAAACTGTATTGATATATATTGATATATAATGTAGGAACCAGAATATTAATAACAGAAAGAAACAAGCCTTTTGTGTGAATGAGTGTAAATGAGTGTAAATGGGGGAGGGAGGTTTTTTGGGTTGGTGCACTAATTGTAAGTGTATCTTGTGTTTTTTATGTTGATTTAATAAAAAAAATAAAAAAAAATAAAATATATATATTTCTTGTGCGGCCCGGTACCAATCGATCCACGGACCGGTACTGGCTTACCAAAGTCGCACTAAAACATTTTGATCGATTTTTGAGCGCCGTGTGTAATGTTCTATATTTTCAATGGAACATATACAATTTTGGTGTTGTTTTCTTGAGTCATGTTGCACGTATCTCTTATGTGTGACTGCCATCTACTGGTCACACTTATCATTTCACCATGTACCGAATAAAATAGCTTCGAGGTCGGTAAGCACAACGGAAATTATTCCGTTCATCAGGCGCACCGGGTTATAAGGCGCACTGTCAAGGTCCAGGTCAAGGTCAAGGTTCAACTTTATTGTCCCCGCGGGGAAATTTGTCTTGGGCACAGTGCATCATTGCTTTCTTAACATACTCAAAAACAACAGAACAAAAACACAAGCACAGACACAACCACAACCATACAACTAACATTTAAACATCAGAACATAGAGCTTGATAGACATAGGTGGCACTTTGATGTAGGCATAAAATCTACAGTATGGAGATAAAGATAAAGTACCAATGTGCATTGCACTAGAGCTCATGGGTAAAGTGCTGTGTGCTAAAGTGCTTAGTTCTAAAGTGCTATGTGCTAAAGTGCTGTGTGCTAAAAAAGTGCTAACCTATGTATTAAAATTCTATTGCACATTGTTGGTCAGCTTAATGGAGGCTGGGACAAATGATAATTTAAGGCGGTTAGATTTGCATAGTGGGACCCGGAGTCTTCTCCCTGATGGCAGGGTTCCATATTCAGGAAAGAGTGGATGTTGTGAGTTGGAAATAATTTTCTTAGCTTTTTTCCTAACTGCCTGCTCATAGATGCTCTGCAGGGCCGGCCCGTGGCATAGGCCGTATAGGCAAATGCTAAGGGCGCCGTCCATCAGGGGGCGCCACGCCAGTGCCACAAATGTTGGGAGAAAAAAAAAAGAAAAAAAAAAAGTTGGTACTATTATTTCTAAATACAAAAAATAATCCCACGTTAATTAAAATGCAAAGTAAAGCCTATTTAATAGAAATATTATTTGTTACAACATTACGCCCCCCCCTCCTCCCCCGCACGGTGCGCCCCCTCCCTTCCCGTATCATGACTCTTTTTGGACGTCACCACATCAAAAAATCAACACAAGATTTCAAAACGGCCAAAACTGTCAGGTGCCCAGGGAAGAAAAAAGAGAAAAGAAGAGGAGAAACGAGAAAAGACAGAGGTAGCAGGTAGGTAACGTTAGCCTACATGAAATTATTGGTCTGTTACAGAATGTGATAGTAACCTGGCTTTTTAGCATTAAGCTAATGTTACATGATTCGGCAATTGCTAATCAATAAATAGCTAGTTCTGTTTTAACATCGGGTTAATATTGTGGAGGGGGCTAAATTGTTATGGAAAATAATAATGTAACGTTAGGTAATTACAGTACTCCCACCTTACATTCCTCAGGGACATTTGTATTAGATCTTTTAAGCAGGTGTTTTTTGTTTACATTGTTATTGCCTTCTGGTTAGCTAATGTTTGCCCTGCAGGTAATCGTCACTTTTCCACCCCTTTATATATTAGGTATAGTTGTAAGCCTAGTTGTTAAAGTGCACATCATTAATGTAAATTAAGCAATATGTATGTAAAAAATATTGTATTTCATATATTCATTTTTTATTTTTTGCATTCATTTATTTATTCATATTTTTTTTATCTTGTTAACTATTCTGATTGTTAATTTGCTTTCTTTAAGTAAAAAAAAAGGTCAAAGACAAAGCTATTCGGTTTCTTGTGAGTATATACACTTCACTGCCGATGTGGGGGGGCGCCACCTAAAATCTTGCCTAGGGCGCCAGATTGGCACGGTAGAAAATCATCACTGTCGAGTTTTGAGAAAATGAAAGGATTTTAAGAGTGCTTTATAGTCCGAAAAATGCGGTAAAATAGCTCGTACATGTCAGTTTACACACATTGTTTTTTTTGCTCAACTGCATTTGAAGTATTCATCGGGGTCAAGGACAGAAGAACAGCTCCTCTAACATCCTCGCTTTGATCGCCACATTCACGGAGATCAAACAGCCCACAGTTTCCATCAGTGAGCTTTCACAATTATTCTGCACAGAAGCAGCGCGGCGGTAAAGTGGGACAGAGTGGAAGCAGATATGACTGGCATGAAGTGGGTCGATGCGTTAATGAATCTGCAGGAGCTCCAGGGCTTTGCTGCACGTTCACAAATGTGATTGGCAGACCTGATGGGGTGAGGCTGGAAGACATTTGTCACGTGTCTATTTCTCTCTCGGCTCATCATGGATAGGTGGAAAATAGGTTTGGGTCAAATGTGAGGCATTCAAGGGGATCACGGTGGTCTAGGTTCGTATACATTTGATTTCTGCTGGACACAATACTCAGCCTAAGGAATGACATGAAAGTTCCCAAGAGTTGTTATAAATGTTTACAGCATTGATGTTTATTTTTCCCTGGTTTAATATATAGTTAATATGTTTTTTATGTAACTATTATTATTTTTAATGTATGGATGTTATTATTATTAGGGCCCGCATGGCCCATTGCATAAGGACTCCCACAGGGAGTCCTTATGCAATGGGACATAAGGACCTATTGAGTTTGTAAGGTTTTATTAGGGCCCGCATGGCCCATTGCATAAGGACTCCCAAAGGGATCAAAAAACCAAACCGCAAAACGCAAAATTGCGCTCTAGCGCCCCTTAGAAAGAAAACTGCTTATAACTCCCAGTAGGAATGTTGTAGAGACATGAAACAAAAACCTCTATGTAGGTCTTACTTAGACCTACTTTTCATTAACTAATTTCCTCGGGCAAAAATCAACAGGAAGTTGGCAATTCCCCCTTCAAGACAAAAAAGTACTAAAAACAGTCACTTTTGCCTCTTTGAGCTGTAATTTGACCCTCTTAACATGCTTCAAAACTCACCGAACTGAACACACACATCAGGACTGGCAAAAATTGCGATCTAATAAAAAAACCTAACCCCAAATCTCAAAATTGTGCTGTAGCGCAATTTTTTAATGAAACGCACAAAAAACTGCTCCTCGGATGAAAAAACTGACAAAACTGCCTGTAACTCCCACTGGGAAGGTCGGAGAGACATGAAACAAAAACCTCTATGTAGGGCTCACTTAGACCTACATTTAATAAATTGACAACCCCCAGCAAAAATCAACAGGAAGTTTGCTATTCCCCCTTCAAAACACATTTTTTGTAAAAATCAGTCACCTTCCTTCAAAAACTATCTCCTCTGAGCGCGTTTGTCGTTTCAGCTTCAAACTAACACAGGAGAGAGATTAAACCCTTGTGTATAAAATAACAGAACAGCGTTTTAATACCTGCTCCGGTTTTGATTTTATGACCCTTCAAAGACCCGCTGCGCTGATGCTGCTGCGCTGCTGTTTTTTTAAGATGGCTGCTTAAAAGCAGGAAGCATCAGCGTGCCCACACAATGCAGACAAGGTAGGTACACTAGACAAAAGTATTGGGACACTTATGACTACCACCAGACAAAAGTATTGGGACACTTGGGCCGAAAACTGGACAAACGTATTGGGACACTTGGGACTACAACTTGACAAAAGTATTGGGACACTTAGGACCACAACTTGCCAAAAGTATTGGGACACTTGGGACTAAAACTGGACAAAAGTATTGGGACACTTAGGACTAGCACCTGCCAAATACGCGGGCCCGACCAACGCTGCTTGCAGCTTTAATTATTATTCTTTCTTATTCCCAGCTTTGCGCGGTACTTTGACCCCCTTAACATGCTTCAAAACTCACCAAATTTGACGCACACATAAATAAACTCAAACAAAACTCTTTGGTGAAAAAACCAAACCCCAAAACTCAAAATTGCGCTCTAGCGCTCCCTACAAAGTAAACTTTTTCTAACTCCCAGTACGAATGTCGTAGAGACATGAAACAAAAAACCTCTATGTAGGTCTCACTTAGACTTAAATTTTATTAATTTATTTCCTCGGCCAAAAATCTACAGGAAGTTTGCTATTGCCCCTTCAACACTAAATTTGAGTAAAATCAGTCACTTTTGCCTTTTTGAGCTTTAATTTGACCCCCTTAACATGCTTCAAAACTCACCAAACTGAACGCACACATCAGGACTGGCAAACATTGCGATCTACAAAAAAAACCTAATCCCAAATCTCAAAATTGAGCTCTAGAGCAATTCTTGAATAAAACCGAGAAAAAACTGCTCCTCGGAAGAAAAAAATGACAAAACTGCCTGTAACTCCCACTGGGAAGGTCAGAGAGACATGAAACTAAAACCTTTCCGTAGGTCTCCTACATTTCATAAATTGCATAAATTGACAACCCCCAGAAAAAATCTACAGGAAGTTTGCTATTCCCCCTTCAACACAACATTTTTGTAAAAACCGGTCACAAAACTATCTCCTCTGAGCGCATTTGTCGTTTCGGCTTCAAACTAACACAGGAGAGAGATTGAACCCTTGTGATTAAAACTACAGAAGCGCGTTTTTATAACTGCTCCGGTTTTGATTTTATGAGCCTTCAAAGAACCGCTGCGCTGATGCTGCTGCGCTGCTGTTTTTTTTAAGATGGCTGCTTAAAAGCAGGAAGCACCAGCGTGCCTACACAATGCAGACAAGGTAGGTACACTAGACAAAAGTATTGGGACACTTGGGACTAAAAATTGACAAAAGTATTTGGACACTTAGGACTAGCACCTGCCAAATACGCGGGCCCGACCAACGCTGCTTGCAGCTTTAATTTTACTTGTTGTTTATTTATTTTTAAATGTATGTCCTTTGTTCTTTTAAATGATATTTAAAGATGAGTTTTGGTGGTACATTAAATACACATGTTTTCAAATTAATTAATATTTGTGTTATTAATCGTGATTTCAATATTACGGAGCCCCTAAAGCAGGGGTGCTCATTACGTCGATCGCGAGCTACCGGTCGATCGTGGAGGGTGTGTCAGTCGATCACCAGCCAGGCATTAAAAAAATAGTCCTAAAAATGAGCGATCATAAATCTTCACTATGACGTCACTTTCGTCACTTGATTGACATTCACGGCACCCGAGGGTCTTCTGAGATGACGCTGGCTGCTGCCAGCTCATTAAAATTACCGACTGGAAGGCGAGAAACACTTTATTTCAACAGACTCTGGCGCCGTACCTGTCGTCAAAACTCCAAAGACCGACTGCACGGTTGCACAATAAAAGCTCTGCTTCATCCTGCCTGCGCTACCAAAATAAGAGTCTCAGAAAGCTGGCGTGCACAAGCTCGCAAGCTACGGACTGGAGTTTGCCAACAATGTATTTCTTGTAAAGTGTATACAAAGGAGTACGGAAGCTGGATAAATAAGATGCCAAAAACCAACCACTTTCATGTGGTATTGGACAGAAAGGATGACTCTTTTTCTCCTCCATTCGAAAATGCGGACGTCATCATCACCACTGTCTGATTCCAATCAATGCAAGTCATCAGAATCAGGTAATACACCAACTTATATTCTTGTCTTCATGAAAGAAAGGAATCTATATGCGTTAAACATGCTTGTATTATCTTTAAACACCTTTAACTTATTACCAATATTAACTATAAGTGTTAAACATGCTTGTATTATCTTTAAACACCTTTAACTTGTTAACAATATTAACTATATGTGTTAAACATGCTTGTATTATCTTTAAACACCTTTAACTTGTTAACAATATTAACTATATGTGTTAAACATGCTTGTATTATCATTAAACATCTTTAACTTGTTAACAATATTAACTATATGTGTTAAACATGCTTGCATTAGCTTTAAGCACCTTTAACTTATTAACAATATTAACTATATGTGTTAAACATGCTTGTATTATCATTAAACACATTTAACTTGTTAACAAAAACATATTTTTCATAAATAAGTAAATATAAATTATATATATGAATGAGGTAGATCCCCACGACTTGATCAATTGAAAAGTAGCTCGCCTGCAGAAAAAGTGTGAGCACCCCTCCCCTAAAGGGACATGGGGGAATTGTTTTTTTTAATTAATTTTTATTTTTGTATTTTTTTTTTAGACATGTATCTCGTGTGCACGAGAAACTTTTTATAAAGCTATAAAAAAAAGTTAAAACATTTTTTTTTCTAATTTTTTCTTTTTCTTTTATTTTAATTTATTTTTTGAAAAATAAAATAAAATACAATTTTTTTTTATAAGTTTATAAAAAGTTTCTCTTGCGCACAAGATAGTTTTGTGAAAAGGAAGATGCAGAATGCCAGACCCAAAAACGCAGAAGAGTTGAAGGCCACTATCAGAGCAACCTGGGCTCTCATAACACCTGAGCAGTGCCAGAAACTCATCGACTCCATGCCACGCCGCATTAACGCAGTAATTGAGGCAAAAGGAGCTCCAACCAAGTATTGAGTATTGTACATGCTCATATTTTTCATTTTCATACTTTTCAGTTGGCCAACATTTCTAAAAATCCCTTTTTTGTATTAGCCTTAAGTAATATTCTAATTTTGTGACACACGGAATTTTGGATTTTCATTTGTTGCCACTTCAAATCATCAAAATTAAATGAAATAAACATTTGAATGCATCAGTCTGTGTGCAATGAATAAATATAATGTACAAGTTACACCTTTTGAATGCAATTACTGAAATAAATCAAGTTTTTCAAAATATTCTAATTTACTTGCTTTTACCTGTATATGCATGTTTCTTGATGCTGTAGTTCATTCAGGTGTAATATGTCCAAACGTTGAGTATTATACTGTAGTTGTGAAATGAACCACCTATAATTAAAACACTAATTCTCATAAAAATGTGTTGTTTCAAGGAAGAAGTCTTGTGTGGTTGTTGGGATGTATTAGCTCTGTCCGCTCCCTTTGTGTCATGTTTAGAAAAGCTCTGATGTTGACAAGGTCCATTATTCTAAGTGCACGCTGTGGGGAAACGGAGGCTGGATTTGCACTTCCTGTTGGCTTCCCACCCGTGTCTGTGTGCATCCTGTACACACTGCAGCCACATTGTGATAAGCCCCTGCTGACCTCAAGCTACTCTCTTTTTTTTACAGGAACCTCATTTGTTTACTGCCCATGAATGTCATCGTTGACTTTTACAAAGCAAGCAAGATATACAAATAAACAAAGATTGGATCAAGGCTTAAATCGGCTGCTCTCTTAAACTTCTAATTGTGACTAATATAGACCGTTATTTGTTAAAGCTGATCTCTTAAACCAGTGTTTCTTCGTATTTTCCGCACTATTAGCCGCACCTAAAAACCACAAATTTACTCAAAAGCTGACAGTGCGGCTTATAACCCGGTGCGCTTGATATATGGATTAATATTAAGATTCATTTTCATAAAGTTTAGGTCTCGCAACTACGGTAAACAGCCGCCATCTTTTTTCCCCGTAGAACAGGAAGCGCTTCTTCTTCTACGGCAAGCAACCGCCAAGGTAAGCACCCGCCCCCATAGAACAGGAAGCGCTTCTTCTTCTACTGTAAGCAACCACCCGCCCGCGTAGAAGAAGAAAAAGGGCGCGGATATTACGTTTCATTTCCTTTGTGTGTTTACATCTGTAAAGACCACAAAATGGCTCCTACTAAGCGACAGGTTTCCGGTTCATGAAAAGACGCAATCTCTCCATCCGCACACGGACTACTATTTCACAGCAACTGCCTAAAGACTTTCAAGAAAAGCTGGCTACTTTCCGTGCATATTGTAAAAACAAGATAGCTGAAAAAAAGATCCGGCCAGAGAACATTATCAACATGGACGAGGTTCCACCTACTTTTGATATTCCTGTGAACCGCACTGTGGATACAACGGGAGCACGTACGGTGAATATTCGCACCACAGGGAATGAGAAGTCATCCTTCACTGTGGTTCTAGCTTGCCATGCTAATGGCCAGAAACTTCCACCCATGGTGATATTCAAAAGGAAGACCTTGCTAAAAGAGACCTTTCCAGCCGGCGTCATCATAAAAGGTAACTCGAAGGGATGGATGGATGAAGAAAAGATGAGCGAGTGGTTAAGGGAAGTTTACGCGAAGAGGCCGGGTGGCTTTTTTCACGCAGCTCCGTCCATGTTGATATACGACTCCATGCGCGCCCACATCACGCTGGTTTTTAATATATTATTAAAGTTTGACTGACCTATCTGACTGTTTTTTTGACATTCCCTTTAGCGCAGTTAGATGCGGCTTATAACACGGGGCGGCTTATAGGTGGACAAAGTTTTGAAATATGCCGTTCATTGAAGGCGCGGCTTATAACCCAGGGCGGTTTATGGTGCGGAAAATACGGTAATCCATTGTTGGGCCGTGAGCCAAAAATACATCTCTTTCTCACTTGTAATACACTTTTCCACCACTTGTGGCAGTAATGACAATCTCAAACAAACAGAAGATGTCTGGAGCTAAAGTCATAGAGACGTTTAAGCGCAAAAATTATGACTAAAGTGGTGAATCTGTAACTTCATTTGCACTTAACTTTTGTTGAAAGTTTATTTAAGAAACATGTATTATTATTATTACTTATTAAATTAGTTAGAATTTTTTTTTGTACTGCATGTTTGGATATAAATGTATTTTTCATCAGTTTTTAAAAGTCCCTTCGAGGGTTGTCCCGATACCGATATTTTGGTACCGGTACCAAAATGCATTTCGATATTTTTCCATACTTTTCCACAATTTTTTCAAAATAAAGGGGACCACAAAAATATTTAATTAATGGCTTTATTTTACCTGAAAAGCTTATGGTGCATTAAACATACATTTCTTATTGCAATCAAAGAATATTTTGTGTCACGGCCCGGGCGGACACCAGTGCGCATTTATCTGTGCGCTGCGCTGGGCGCGCACCACTCCGGCTGCAGCAAGCGGATGCATTCAATCATCAGCAATCAACACACCCGTCGCTGATGAGAAGCTCTGCCTTCTTAAGCCAGCGCAACCTGCTATCCTGGGTCAGAACGTAGCTAGCTGTTCCCGTACAGTAAGCCGTCATTCAAGCTCTATGCTCTCTCTTTATTAGACTTAGAGACTTAGACTTAGACTTCCTTTTTATTGTCATTCAAATTTGAACTTTACAGCACAGATAAGAACAAAATTTTGTTACGTAAGCTCATGGTAGTGCAGGACAAAAAAGCAATAAGGTGCAGATATAAATAAATATATATATAAATAATATATAAATATATATATCAAATAAATAAATATATATAAATATATATATAAATAAATAAATAGATTACTGTACAGTACATAAATATATTGCACTTTTTCACATGCGTCCACGTTTATGGATGTATGTTATATTGTCTTTTTTATTCCAGCGAGTTAATCCATTTTGGGGGGAGTTGAGGGGATAATTCAATTATGATGCGTTCAAGAGTCTTACGGCCCGAGGGAAGAAGCTGTTACAGAACCTGGAGGTTCTGCTTCGGAGGCTGCGGAACCTCTTTCTAGAATCCAGCAGTGAAAACAGTCCTTGGTGGGGGGTGGGAGGAGTCTTTGCAGATTTTCTGAGCCCTGGTCAGGCAGCGGCTTTTTGCCATCTCCTGGATAGGTGGAAGAGGAGTCCTGATAATCTTTTCCGCCGTCCTCACCACTCTCTGGAGAGACTTCCAGTCTGAGGCATTGCAGCCTCCAGTCCAGACAGAGATACTGTTGGTCAGTAGGCTCTCTATAGTGCCTTTGTAGAATGTTCTGAGAATGGGGGGAGGGAGCTGTGCTCTTTTCCATCTCCATCCATCCATCCATCTTCTTCCGCTTATCCGAGGTCGGGTCGCGGGGGCAGCAGCCTAAGCAGGGAAGCCCAGACTTCCCTCTCCCCAGCCACTTTGTCCAGCTCTTCCTGTGGGACCCCGAGGCGTTCCTAGGCCAGCCGGGAGACATAGTCTTCCCAACGTGTCCTGGGTCTTCCCCGCGGCCTCCTACCGGTCGGACGTGCCCTAAACACCTCCCTAGGGAGGCGTTCGGGTGGCATCCTGACCAGATGCCCGAACCACCTCATCTGGCTCCTCTCGATGTGGAGGAGCAGCGGCTTTACTTTGAGCTCCTCCCGGATGGCAGAGCTTCTCACCCTATCTCTAAGGGAGAGCCCCGCCACCCGGCGGAGGAAACTCATTTCAGCCGCTTGTACCCGTGATCTTGTCCTTTCGGTCATAACCCAAAGCTCATGACCATAGGTGAGGATGGGAATGTAGATCGACCGGTAAATTGAGAGCTTTGCCTTCCGGCTCAGCTCCTTCTTCACCACAACGGATCGATACAGCGTCCACATTACTGAAGACGCCGCACCGATCCGCCTGTCGATCTCACGATCCACTCTTCCCTCACTCGTGAACAAGACTCCGAGGTACTTGAACTCCTCCACTTGGGGCAAGATCTCCTCCCTAACCTGGAGATGGCACTCCACCCTTTTCCGGGCGAGAACCATGGACTCGGACTTGGAGGTGCTGATTCTCATCCCAGTCGCTTCACACTCGGCTGCGAACCAATCCAGCGAGAGCTGAAGATCCTGGCCAGATGAAGCCATCAGGACCACATCATCTGCAAAAAGCAGAGACCTAATCCTGCAGCCACCAAACCAGATCCCCTCAACGCCTTGACTGCCATTCTGTCCATAAAAGTTATGAACAGAATGGGTGACAAAGGGCAGCCTTGGCGGAGTCCAACCCTCACTGGAAACGTGTCCGACTTATTACCGGCAATGCGGACCAAGCTCTGGCACTGAGCATACAGGGAGCTGACTGCCACAATCAGACAGTCCGATACCCCATACTCCCTGAGCACTCCCCACAGGACTTCCCGAGGGACACGGTCGAATGCCTTCTCCAAGTCCACAAAACACATGTAGACTGGTTGGGCAAACTCCCATGCACCCTCAAGGACCCTGCCGAGAGTATAGAGCTGGTCCACAGTTCCACGACCAGGACGAAAACCACACTGTTCCTCCTGAATCCGAGGTTCGACTATCCGGCGTAGCCTCCTCTCCAGTACACCTGAATAGACCTTACCGGGAAGGCTGAGGAGTGTGATCCCACGATAGTTAGAACACACCCTCCGGTTCCCCTTCTTAAAGAGAGGAACCACCACCCCGGTCTGCCAATCCAGTGGTACCGCCCCTGATGTCCACGCGATGCTGCAGGTGTGCTCTTTTCATCCGACGCAAAAAGTGCATGCGCTGCTGAGCTCTTTTTACAAGAGCTCCGGTGTGTAGGGACCAGGTTATGTTCCTTTCCCGTCGTGTTCAGTTGTCTCGTGTTTCCTTGTCGATCCAGCAGCCTTCCTCCGTTCCCGCATTACGAGCTGTGTGTCTCGTCTCCCTGTGTTCCCCTCTGGTTTTCTCACTTCCCCTTTTGGATCTCGACCTCCCGCCTGGACACGGACTTTGACGCCTCGCTATTGCCCCCGACTTATTGCCTGTTCTTGGACTTCCGCCTCTCGCTCATCACTTCTGGTAACACACTACAGTTAATTTCCACATATAGTCGCACACCACAGACACCGTTTGGATTATTTACACTCTACATTTATTATTTATATATGTTATGTATATATATAAATAAACATAGTGTTAAACGACGTCCATGTTGTCTGTGCTGTCTTCTTCCCCTGTACACACATAACATTTTGTTATTAAATAAAATAGTGAACATACCAGACAACTTCTCTTTTAGTAGTAAGTAAACAAACACATGCTCCTAATTACATCCCGTTGTATTATTTTATCAAAATTATGAGGGACAAGCGGTCAGTCAGTGTGTAGTGTCGGAGGCAGATATTTACATATATCCGAATTTAAGTTGTACTTCTTTTATTTCATAGTCATATTTGAAAACAGCTCGTGTTTTCCATTTCTTCTCTTGCTGCTCTGTCTGCAAGTAAACTGTGTGTTAACCTTGAGTTCTTTGGAATGTGTTTTGACTAGCATTTGTTTTGTCTACAGAGATGGGACGAGAGAGAGGGTGGTGGGATCGGGAAGACAGACCATTTTGAGAGGCGCAATAGAATGTTCTAGGGTTAGACTGGTCTCAATCAATGTATATTGGCAAAGCTTTGAGAATATACAACAAAATACCTACCGTATTTTCCGCACTATTAGCCGCACCTAAAAACCACAAATTTACTCAAAAGCTGACAGTGCGGCTTATAACCCGGTGCGCTTTATATATGGATTAATATTAAGATTCATTTTCATAAAGTTTCGGTCTCGCAACTACGGTAAACAGCCGCCATCTTTTTTCCCCGTAGAAGAGGAAGTGCTTCTTCTTCTACGCAAGCAACCGCCAAGGTAAGCACCCGCCCCCATAGAACAGGAAGCGCTTCTTCTTCTACTGTAAGCAACCACCCGCCCCGGTAGAAGAAGAAGAAGCGCGCGGATATTACGTTTCATTTCCTTTGTGTGTTTACATCTGTAAAGACCACAAAATGGCTCCTACTAAGCGACAGGTTTCCGGTTCATGAAAAGACGCAATCTCTCCATCCGCACACGGACTACTATTTCACAGCAACTGCCTAAAGACTTTCAAGAAAAGCTGGCTACTTTCCGTGCATATTGTAAAAACAAGATAGCTGAAAAAAAGATCCGGCCAGAGAACATTATCAACATGGACGAGGTTCCACTGACTTTTGATATTCCTGTGAACCGCACTGTGGATACAACGGGAGCACGTACGGTGAATATTCGCACCACAGGGAATGAGAAGTCATCCTTCACTGTGGTTCTAGCTTGCCATGCTAATGGCCAGAAACTTCCACCCATGGTGATATTCAAAAGGAAGACCTTGCCAAAAGAGACCTTTCCAGCCGGCGTCATCATAAAAGCTAACTCGAAGGGATGGATGGATGAAGAAAAGATGAGCGAGTGGTTAAGGTAGGTTTACGCGAAGAGGCCGGGTGGCTTTTTTCACGCAGCTCCGTCCATGTTGATATACGACTCCATGCGCGCCCACATCACGCTGGTTTTTAATATATTATTAAAGTTTGACTGACCTATCTGACTGTTTTTTTGACATTCCTTTAGCGCAGTTAGATGCGGCTTATAACACGGGGCGGCTTATAGGTGGACAAAGTTTTGAAATATGCCGTTCATTGAAGGCGCGGCTTTTAACCCAGGGCGGCTTATGGTGCGGAAAATACGGTTCTGTCTCTGGTGGTTTTTCAACTCAGCTTTAAGTGTCGGAAAGAACTTGGGAGCGAATTGTGACTTGAATTCCCTGGGAGGAACAACTGGTCCAAAACGCAAGAATGTTTAGCTATTCCTCGTCCTGTAGGGATGAAACTTGTGAGAAACTTACTTTATTTGTCGCCATGGAGACAAGGATTAGTGATTTAGAAGTAGCTAAAACACTGCCGACTGCGGCTGGACGTTAGCCGCTAGATAGCTAACGGCTAACAACAGCAAGAGTTAAGCGCCTCTAGTGTTTATAGCTTCAACTTTATTCTTTAGTTTTTAAGCCACAATGAGTCCATCCTCCCTTTTCTGTCTCCACGCTGTTTGTAACATTTTTACCAGCAATGTCACGACATGATGATGGTGGACCGTCATGTCCGGGTAAAAGAAATAAAAAATAAAAAAAGTACCGGTATTTTTCAGAATTAGCATAGTACCTTTTTTTATTCATTAAAACTGCGGTACTTTATTCTTTTGCAGTATATTTGATTGGTATTTATTTTTGTAATCAACCTGACTAGGGACAGAGGTGGGTAGAGTAGCCAGAAATTGTACTCAAGTAAGAGTACTGTTACTTTAGAGATTTATTACTCTAGTAAAAGTAAGGAGTAGTCACCCAAATATTTACTTGAGTAAAAGTAAAAAGTATGTTGTGAAAAAACTACTCAAGTACTGAGTAACTGATGGGTAACATACACACACATATCATATATATATATATATATATATATATATATATATATATATATATATATATATATATATACACACACACACACACACATATACATATATATATATATATATATTTATATATATATATATATATACACACACACACACATATACATATATATATATATATATATATATATATATATATATATATATATATATATATATATATATACAGTATATACATATATACATACATTGATATATACAGTATATAATTTATATTTATTTATTTTGCCGCTTTTGTTTACATGTTAAAGGTGTTTTAATGAATATACATGCATGTTTAACATATAGATTCCTTTCTTTCATGAAGACAAGAATATAAGTTGGTGTATTACCTGATTCTGATGACTTGCATTGATTGTAATCAGACAGTAGTGATGATAACATCCACATTTTCAAATGGAGGAGAAAAAAAGTTACTCCTTTCTGTCTAATACCACATGAAAGTGGTTGGTTTTTGGCATCTTATTTATTCAGCTTCCATATTCGTTTTTATACACTTTACAAGAAATACATTGGCGGCAAACTCCATTGCTTGCTAGCTTGTTTGC
This sequence comes from Nerophis lumbriciformis, assembly GCF_033978685.3. Lineage (NCBI taxonomy): Eukaryota > Metazoa > Chordata > Actinopteri > Syngnathiformes > Syngnathidae > Nerophis > Nerophis lumbriciformis. The sequence continues at coordinate 31,450,352 of NC_084575.2, forward strand.
GCTGGCTTTCGGAGACTCTTATTTTGAAAGCGCAGGCGCAATGGAGCAGCACTTTTATTGTGAAGACAGGAACTGTGCAGTCAGTCTTTAGGCTTTTGACGGGATGTACGGTTGAAATAAAAAAGGGTCTTTTTTCCTTCACACTTTTGATTGATTGATTGGAACTTTTATTAGTAGATTGCACAGTACAGTACATATTCCGTACAATTAACCACTAAATGGTAACACCCGAATACGTTTTTTAACTTGTTTCAGTCAGGTCATGTGACCGCCTGGCTCTGTTTGATTGGTCCAACGTCACCAGTGACTGCATCTGATTGGTGGAACGGAGTGAACGTCACCAGTGACTGCATTTGGTAAAACGCAGGCACTATGAAGGTCTGTCTGACAGACCAAAACAAACAAAGCGTGCATTAACAGATCGATAAAAATTAGTAGCGAGTAGCGAGCTGAATGTAGATAAAAGTAGCGGAGTAAAAGTAGCGTTTCTTCTCTATAAATATACTCAAGTAAAAGTAAAAGTATGTTGCATTAAAACTACTCTTAGAAGTACAATTTATCCCAAAAGTTACTCAAGTAGATGTAACGGAGTAAATGTAGCGCGTTACTACCCACCTCTGACTAGGGACTAGGTACAAGTACAGTACCGCGATACTAAGGAATCATATTCGGTACTATACCGCCTGTAAAAAGTACCGGTCCCCGCCCCCCTTTTTCTTTTACGGGCATGATGGCGCTTCGTCGTCACGTCGTGACATTGCTGGTTTTACGAGCAGAGGAGCATGTTCGGCAGCGCACAATCACAGAGTACTTACAAGCAGACACAGTGTGTAGACAGAAAAGGGAGAATGGACGCATTTTGACTTAAAAACTAACAATAAAGGTGAAATTATAACACTGAAACACCCTCAGGAAGAGATGCTTTAAGACGTGGCGAACGTCTAGCCGCAGTCTGCAGTGTTTTAGCTACTTCTAAATCACTAATCCTCGCCTCCATGGCGACAAATAAAGTAAGTTTCTTACAAGTATCATTATCACTGCAGGACGAGAAATAGCTAAACATGCTTCACTACACACGGTAGGAGGATACAATAGCTCACCGGCGTCACAATGTAAACAAATGCCATGCGTGGATCTACACCTGACATCCGCTGTAATGATACCAAGTACAAGAGCGTATCTAGTCGATACTACTATGATTGCATCGATATTTAAAAAAAAAAGTATATTATGTTTATAAACTCAGGAAAGAACTTAAATTATGACCAATGTATGATCCTGTGACTACTTGGTATCGGATCGATACCCAAATTTGTGGTATCATCCAAAACTAATGTAAAGTATCAAACAACAGAAGAATAAGTGATTATTACATTTTAACAGAAGTGTAGATAGAACATGTTAAAAGAGAAAGTAAGCATATATTAACAGTAAATGAACAAGTAGATTAATAATTCATTTTTTACAGCTTGTCCTTAATAATGTTGACAAAATAATAGGTGTATAAATGACACAATATGTTACTGCATAGACTAATTAGGAGTCATTGTTTGTTTACTTACTACTAAAAGACAAGTTGTCCAGTATGTTCACTATTTGCAATAACAAACATATGTTTAATGTACCGTAAGATTTTTTTGTTAAAATAAAGCCAATCATTAAATTTTTCGTGGTCCCCTTTATTTAGAAAAGTACCGAAAAGTATCGAAATACCTTCTTGGAATAATTGTTTCTAAATTATCACAAAATTTTGTATTACATTGAGTTCCTGACAAGAAGACAAAAGCTGTCTTTGAAACCTACCAAGAGTAAGGCTCGTAAAACTCCACTGTGTAGGGGGGGTGGGGGGGGGAGCAAGTTGAAGGTGTTCCTGTTTTCTCTCATGTATGGTAATCAACAGAAAGATATTGTTCTAACCCAAGGACTTCAAAGCGGAGAGAACCAAGGATCTGCCCAATTTCCAGACGACCTCTTTTTGAAGTTGTCAAGACTTGGTCCTGGGGTGTTAGCTTTTCCGGGATGCAACGGAAAGTTGGCTCGGGCGAGACGGGAATTAAGGTACATGATTTATTTAATATATATAAAAAAAGTACAAACGAAAAAGCGCGCACAGTGGCGGAGAATAAACTATGAAACCAAAAGACTATAGCAAAACAAGTACAAATGAAAAGCACGCACAGTGGCGGAAACTATGAACAATTAAACAAAACATTAACTGTGGCTTGATAAACAAAAACTTACTTGGCATGGAACCGGCATGAAAAAAGAGCAGCAAGGATCATAAGGGTGTGGAGAGTGTGCAGAAGCATATATGGGGAGGTCGTCAGAACGGCAAACTGAAAAGAATGAACTTAAATACTATGGACATGATTAGTGAAAGCAGGTGCGTGACTCAAAACGTGAAACAGGTGCGTGACGTGACAGGTGAAAACTAATGGTTGCTATGGTGACAAAACAAAAGTGCACAAAAAGTCCAAAACCCAAAACGAACATGACCAAAACAAAAACATGATCACACAGACATGACAGAAGTATTTTACGAACTCTTTTTGAACTATTTTATGGACCTCTTTTTGAAGTATCTTACGAACTCTCTTTGAGCTATTTTATGGAACTCTTTTTGAACTATTTTAAGACCTCTTCTTTTGAACTATTCTCTAACCAAAGGCAACGCTGTTTACGACCCACTTCCCTCTGGAAGGGGATGCGGTGGTCAGGTGGTCGGAGAAAGTCAGATAAAGAAGGAGTGCAATCTTTTGGCAGAGCGTGCTAAGATACTGTACAAGGGTACAGAGTAAAGGCGACTCTCCTCAATATTGAGTCCAAGTTGAATTCTCTCTGTTTGATTATTTGCTTCTTGTCTTGTTTAATAGATGTCATCAGTGTTTGAACCTGACATACATTTTGGTATAATGTAAAATATTGGTATCGGGACAACCCTAAACCTGACCGAGCCTTGATAATAATATTTGTGATTAACAGAGGTGGGACCAAGTCATTGCTTTGCAAGTCACAAGTAAGTCTCAAGTCTTTGCCCTCAAGTCCGAGTCAAGTCCCGAGTCAAGACAGGCAAGCCCCGAGTAAAGTCCAAAGTCAAGACTGGAAAGTCTCAAGTCAAGTCCTAAGTCCTGCATTTTGAGTTTCGAGTCCTTTCAAGTCCTTTTAACCACAGACTAATATATTAACACAGATTGTGTATGCTTTTCAAACGCTGTATTTATTTATTAAAACAAGTGCATTTTAAATTGCAGGAAAGAAAATTGTGCTGACATTGCACTTTATAATAGCACTATTAACCAGTCATTTTAAACATTAACTCATTCCTTTACAGAACAAACACATTGAAAAATAAAGTGCAAATGTACTTATTTGTACAAAAGTGTTAACATTGAAAAAACATGACATATATGTGAACATAACAAAAAAGTTGTACTTTTTATATGTCAGGGCCCTATGCTGCATTGCATTTGCAAAAGACCAAATTAGCCAAGAGTCTGTCAGTCATTTGTGCACGATGGGGGCGTAGTATGATGCCACCATGGCTGAAAACTCGCTCCACTGGAGCACTGGAGGCAGGCACTGCCAAGACTCTCATGGCCACTCGGAACAGTGAAGGAAGAGTCTTCATGTTCAATGCCCAGAACAAAAGGGGGGAGAGAGTTGTTTTGGGTTGGTGCACTACTTGTAAGTGTATCTTGTGTTTTTTATGTTGATTTAATTTAAAAAAAAAATAAAATAAAAAAATATTTCTTGTGCGGCCCGATACCAATCGATCCACGGACCAGTACCGGGCCGCGGCCCGGTGGTTGGGGACCACTGAGGTAAACAACCAACAGTATGTCAGAAAGCTAGCTAAAACGGTACACATATTCATAATATAGTATACATTTTAACTGACCTTTATTTTACTATTTTTGTCTTTTTTTAGGTGGCTAAAATACGCGGTGCTGCTGACCGCCGTCTAACGTTACGTGTGATATATTGACTAACGTAACCCTGCTTAAAAAAAATCACTGAACAAAAAGTATGAATAAGGTAGTGAACTGCAACAGATTCCCGTGTTTGCAATAACGTTATAACGTTAGCAGTGAGTTTACAGCCTCACTGATTTAACTACACAGCAAATAAAAGTCACGTTACTTAGCCAAAACTTACCCTTCTTTGTGCAGCTTCAAATGCCGGACGAAGTTGGAAGTTGTTGCCTCTCCATCAGTAATTTTCGAACCGCATGTGTTGCATACTGCAAACCGTTTTGTGTTGACCACCTCGTAATTTTTATACCCAAACGAAGTTATTTTAGGTATCATTTTTTGTTCACTGGCGTGTGGTTTGGACATGTCTTCTTCGTTGGTTGTCCTGCAATTTGATTGGATGAATGCTGTGTGATGAAAACAAAGTAGATCTAATTTGATTGGCTGTTGTACTGAGAGCACACCAGCTGACACACGCAACGCTGATAGACAAGTACACAATGAAAAATACGCTCCCGAATAACTTTTTCATCTTTGGGTTTTGGGGAAAGTAGCAAGTCATGTCAAGTCATGTCAATTCAAAAGGCTCAAGTCCAAGTGAAGTCACAAGTCATTGATGTTAAAGTCTAAGTCGAGTTGCAAGTCTTTTTACATTTTGTCAAGTCGAGTCTAAAGTCATCAAATTCATGACTCGAGTCTGACTCAAGTCCAAGTCATGTGACTCGAGTCCACACCTCTGGTGATTAACACATGGTTTTATATCATTTGACAATGTTTGTCCTGTTAAACTGTAAGTCAGGTTAGATATAAATATTGAATAGGATTAAAATCAAGAGTAAGATGACTAATTCAGTGTTAATATTTGAGTTGGCGCCGAGATCAAAAAGGTTATGAACCCCTGTCTTAAACCACTATTAGTAACGTATTTCTGTTTTAAATAAAACCAGAATTTACAGCAACTTTAGTTTTTTTTTTTGGTATCTCTTGTGTCTTGTTATCCAAAAGCAAAGGCTTGTTTTTCACGTTTCTCCGCGTGTTTTGCATCACTCTTGCATTTATTCAAAATGTCACACTGCATTTAGCAGTCCTAGTTTGTATTTCCCAGCTGCTCATCTTGACACAGAAGCTGTCAGGGAATAAGTCAGTCAGTCTGCTCACACCTGGTGTTACGTCAGCCGCCCTTCCCTTCTTTTTCTTCTTATTCCTCGCCTGGGCCCTACGCCACACCCTTCCACAGTCATTCGTGGAAATCGGTGAAGTGGTGAACAGCATAGTTATAGCTGTGCTGGTACAAACACATGCAAAACCTTCCGGGGGACGACGTGGTGTGGTTGGAAGAGTGGTCGTGCCCACAACCTGAGGATTCCTAGGGTTCCTGGTTCGATCCCCACCTTCTACCAACCTTGTCACGTCCGTTGTGTCCTTGAGCAAGACACTTCACCCTTGCTCCTGGTAGCTCCCACCATCAGTGTATGAATGTGTGTGTGTGAATGCTGTGAATGAGTGAATGTGGAAATAGTGTCGAAGCGCTTTGAGGACAAAAAACTTTGTGTTGAAATAAGTTCCAGGCAAAAAGACAAAAGGCTGTCTTTGAAACCAACCAAGAAGAAGGCTCGTAAAACTCCACTGGGACTTCAAAGCGGAGAGATGGCAGGATCTGCCCAATTTCCAGACGAGCTCTTTTTGAAGTATTTTATGTACTCTTTCTGAACTATTTTATGGAACTCTTTTTGAACTATTTTACGACCTCTTTTTTTGAACTGTTCGGTAACCAAAGGCAACGCTGTTTACGACCCACTTCCCTCTGGAAATTGGTGAAGTGGTGAACAGCATAGTTATAGCAGTGCTGGTACAAACACACGCTGGGAAAAGCAAAACCTTCCGGGGACGACGTGGTGTGGTTGGAAGAGTGGTCGTGCCCACAACCTGAGGATTCCTAGGGTTCCTGGTTCGATCCCCACCTTCTACCAACCTTGTCACGTCCGTTGTGTCCTTGAGCAAGACACTTCACCCTTGCTTCTGGTAGCTCCCACCATCAGTGTATGAATGTGTGTGTGTGAATGCTGTGAATGAGTGAATGTGGAAATAGTGTCAAAGCGCTTTGAGGACCTTGAAGGTAGAAAAGCGCTATACAAGTGTAACCCATTTACCATTTCCTGGCTGCTGAAACCAACGCAATCCATCCCATCCATCCATCTTCTTCCGCTTATCCGAGGTCAGGACTTCCCTCCCCCCAGCCACTTCGTCCAGCTCTTCCTGTGGGACCCCGATGCGTTCCCAGGCCAGCCGGGAGACATAGTCTTCCCAACGTGTCCTGGGTCTTTCCCGCGGCCTCCTACCGGTCGGACGTGCCCTAAACAACTCCCGAGGGAGGCGATCGGGTGGCATCCTGACCAGATGCCCGAACCACCTCATCTGGCTCCTCTCGATGTGGAGGAGCCGCGGCTTTACTTTGAGCTCCTCCCGGATGGCAGAGCTTCTCACCCTATCTCTAAGGGAGAGACCCGCCACCCGGCGGAGGAAACTTATTTCGGCCGCTTGTACCCGTGATCTTGTCCTTTCGGTCATAACCCAAAGCTCATGACCATAGGTGAGGATGGGAACGTAGATCGACCGGTAAATTGAGAGCTTTGCCTTCCGGCTCAGCTCCTTCTTCACCACAACGGATCGATACAGCGTCCGCATTACTGAAGACGCTGCACCGATCCGCCTGTCGATCTCACCATCCACTCTTCCCTCACTCGTGAACAAGACTCCGAGGTACTTGAACTCCTCCACTTGGGGCAGGGTCTCCTCCCCAACCCGGAGATGGCACTCCACCCTTTTCCGGCAATCGTTTCATCAAAATGTGAAAGGTTTGAGAGAACCCAGACCTAATTCCAATTAAAAAAGCCTGTTGGGTGACCCAAGAGAGGCTCGCCCCTACAATCTGGCACATGTTTGTGTGATTTTTTCCGTCTATAGTCGGAAATCCGTCTTTTTTTTTATCTCTCTAAAAATATAAACAATTATTTTCCGTTTTCTTATTTTTTTCCGACCTACAATGTGTGTTAAAATCTTTTTCCGTCTCTTTGCCATACCTGCCAACAACTACGGTTTTCCTGTAACGAGTACAATTTACGGTTTGCGGCTGCAGTGGTAAAAACTAAGGTTTTCCATTAAAAATGATTATTACCGTATTTTCCGGACTATAAGGCGCACTTAAAATAATTTTTTCCCCCTCAAAACTCGACAGTGCGCCTTATAACCCGCTGCGCGTTTGGTTGAGCTTACCCACCTCGAAGCTATTTTATTTGGCACATGGTGAAATGATAAGTGTGACCAGTAGATGGCAGTCAAACATAAGAGAAAAGTGTAGGCTGCACTATGATAGCAATATGACTCAAGTAAACAACGCCAACATTTTATATGTTCCATTGAAAATATAGAACATTACACACGGCGCTCAAAAATCCATCAAAATGTTTTAGTAGGACTTTGGTAAGCTATGAAGCCGCGCCGCTTGATGGATTGTACTGTGCTTCAACATACGAGTATTATTATGGTGTGTGTATAAGGTAAGACATTATCTGCCGTTTTGTTTCGCAAAATTATGCAACTTTTCTTACCTTCTGGTACCTGCTGATCTGTATTTGGGATCTGCATCAATCCTGTACATTTGCGCGCGTCCGCCTTTGTAGTCGAGAAGCTTCTCACTTTTTCTCTATTTTCTTGTTATGGGACATTCATCTTCCGTTGTTGCCATTTCTAATATAAAGTAGTGTAAAGTTCTTACTTATATCTGTCAGTAAACTCGCCATGAAAGCGCTAAAACATACCGGTGTAGTGAGTTTACATTATTCACCCAAGGAACTTTAGAAATGAGAGAGCGGTTTTTCACGGGACACATTTCCGGTGTTGTTGTTGTTTCCGGATGAGGAGATGCTGCTCCGTTATTGATTGAAGTAAAGTGTGAATGTCATTAAAACAGTTAGCTCCATCTTTTGACACTTCTTCCACTCCCGTCCTTGCACGCTACACCGCTACAACAAAGATGACAGGGAGAAGACTCTGTCGAAGGTGAGCCACGTAAATAAGACCGCCCACAAAACGGCGCACCCTGAAGTGACTGTCAGAAAGCGGCTTAAAGATAATCTGTGTGTCATGTCTGTGTGATCAGGTTTTATTTTTGGACTTTTTGTGCACTTTTGTTTTGTTTTGTCACCATAGTTACCCATTAGTTTCACCTGTCATGTCACGCACCTGTTTTGAGTCACGCACCTGTTGTTAATCATGTCCATAAGTATTTAAGTTCATTCATTTTCTGTTGTTCGTCCTGACGACCTCACACCACATTTATGCTCTGTCCATTCCTCTAAGATCCTGCTTCATGTCCCTTGTCAAAGTAAGTTTTGGTTCCATGTTTATAGTCTTTTTGTTTTTCATAGTTTGTTCTCCGCCACTGTGCGTGCTTTTCATTTGTATTTTTTGCTATAGTCTTTTGGTTTCATAGTTTATTCTCCGCCACTGTGCGCGCTTTTGTTTGATCCTTTTTTTTGTATTTATAGTCTTTAGATAAATCATGTACCTTCATTCCCGTCTCGCCCGTGCCAACTTTCCGTTGCATCCCGGAAAAGCAAACTCCCAAGATCAAGTTGTGACACTGTGAAACATCATCTATGCAACATTTTGACCATCTGTGGCTGTGAAGTGGACACTAGTAAGGTTGTAAATACTGCAGAAAGTAGGCTAACCCATGTGGTTCCTGTGGATGTGAACACAAGTGGTAATTACCGCAGTGACTAAATAACATAGTGACTGAAACAGACATCGTGATTCATTTGGATGAATGGGTTATGTATTTATGTCAACTCTGTTGATAAGTTTTCAGTTCTTTAAACACTAAAACATCTTTATATAGTGCTTTTTTTTGCAAATGTTTTGCATGTTCAATTGCTGAAAAACCAGGATCTGCAGCCTTATTTTCAGTCTTTTTCATCGAGTTCAAATCACATGCCTGAATTAGTCCCAAATTCAAATCTGCATGTTCAAGGAGCAAAGTATTAGTTTACGGTCTCGGAGGTCTTCAACAGGGGGTTTGCAGGCGTATTGCAGGAGGGTCGTGACATTTTTAGTTGATTAGACTTTTTTAAAATATAATCTTTGGATATATTATTTTATATTCCACGCACGTTTTTTCCAGGTGTTTAAATGTCTTTGAATACACATTAACATTGCTTTATAAATGGTAGTGGCATGGCCACCCTACTCACTGTTTGAACTAAAAACATCCATCCATCCATCCATCTTCTTCCGCTTATCCGAGGTCGGGTCGCGGGGGCAGCAGCCTAAGCAGGGAAGCCCAGACTTCCCTCTCCCCAGCCACCTCGTCCAGCTCCTCCCGGGGGATCCCGAGGCGTTCCCAGGCCAGCCGGGAGACATAGTCTTCCCAGCGTGTCCTGGGTCTTCCCCGTGGCCTCCTACCGGTCGGACGTGCCCGAAACACCTTCCTAGGGAGGTGTTCGGGTGGCATCCTGACCAGATGCCCGAACCACCTCATCTGGCTCCTCTCCATGTGGAGGAGCAGCGGCTTTACTTTGAGCTCCCCCCGAATGACAGAGCTTCTCACCCTATCTCTAAGGGAGAGCCCCGCCACTCGGCGGAGGAAACTCATTTCGGCCGCTTGTACCCGTGATCTTGTCCTTTCGGTCATAACCCAAAGCTCATGACCATAGGTGAGGATGGGAACGTAGATCGACCGGTAAATCGAGAGCTTTGCCTTCCGGCTCAGCTCCTTCTTCACCACAACGGATCGATACAGCGTCCGCATTACTGAAGACGCCGCACCGATCCGCCTGTCGATCTCACGATCCACTCTTCCCCCACTCGTGAACAAGACTCCGAGGTACTTGAACTCCTCCACTTGGGGCAAGATCTCCTCCCCAACCCAGAGATGGCACTCCACCCTTTTCCGGGAGAGAACCATGGACTCGGACTTGGAGGTGCTGATTCCCATCCCAGTCGCTTCACACTCGGCTGCGAACCGGCCAGTGAGAGCTGAAGATCTTGGCCGGAGGAAGCCATCAGGACCACATCATCTGCGAATAGCAGAGACCTAATCCTGCAGCCACCAAACCAGATCCCCTCAACGCCCTGACTGCGCCTAGAAATTCTGTCCATATTATGGTGGGGATGGTGCTCTCCTGACCTCGACTGCGGATGTTGTGGATCGGTGAAGGGAATACTTCGAAGACCTCCTCAATCCTACCAGCACGTCTTCCTATGAGGAAGCAAGGCCTGGGGAATCTGTGGTGGGCTCTCCTATTTCTGGGGCTGAGGTTGCCGAGGTAGTTAAAAAGCTCCTCGGTGGCAAGGCCCCGGGGGTGGATGAGATCCGGCCGGAGTTCCTTAAGGCTCTGGATGTTGTGGGGCTGTCTTGGTTGACAAGACTCTGCAACATCGCGTGGACATCGGGGGCGGTACCTCTTGATTGGCAGACCGGGGTGGTGGTTCCTCTCTTTAAGAAGGGGAACCGGAGGGTGTGTTCCAACTATCGTGGGATCACACTCCCCAGCCTTCCCGGTAAGCTCTATTCAGGTGTACTGGAGAGGAGGCTACGCCGGATAGTCGAACCTCGGATTCAGGAGGAACAGTGTGGTTTTCGTCCTGGTCGTGGAACTGTGGACCAGCTCTATACTCTCGGCAGGGTCCTTGAGGGTGCATGGGAGTTTGCCCAACCAGTCTACATGTGCTTTGTGGACTTGGAGAAGGCATTCGACCGTGTCCCTCGGGAAGTCCTGTGGGGAGTGCTCAGAGAGTATGGGGTATCGGACTGTCTTATTGTGGCAGTCCGCTCCCTGTATGATCAGTGTCAGAGCTTGGTCCGCATTGCCGGCAGTAAGTCGGACACGTTTCCAGTGAGGGTTGGACTCCGCCAAGGCTGCCCTTTGTCACTAAAAACATGAATAAGTAATTATACTGTATAGGAATGCCAATATACTTGGCGTGGCTAGGGGTGTGGTCAATATGATGTCATCATATACTGTAATTTGCATAATCAGCGTTGATGCATATACTTTCTTTAAAAAAAAGTTTTAAACTTGTTTATTTAAGAACAATTCTGTAATGATTAATTATTATCAACGAGAACTGTCGTATGATACATTTTTAAATCAGATTGATCACTGTTAGAATAATTGTTTGTAAGTTATCACAAAAAACTTTGTGTTGAAATAAGTTCCAGGCAAAAAGACAAAAGGCAGTCTTTGAAACCAACCAAGAAGAAGGCTCGTAAAACTCCACTGGGACTTCAAAGCGGAGAGATAGCACGATCTGCCCAATTTCCAGACGAGCTCTTTTTGAAGTATTTTACGAACTCTTTTTGAACTATTTTATGGAACTCTTTTAAGACCTCTTTTTTTGAACTGTTGGGTAACCAAAGGCAACGCTGTTTACGACCCACTTCCCTCTGGAAGCAGCTGTGGTCAGGTGGGGGGGGAGAAAGTCAAATAAAGGAGAAGGAGTGCAATCTTTTGGCAGAGCGTGCTGGAGATACTGTACAAGGGTGCAGTGTATCCAGGCGTGTCTCCTCATTTGAGTCCAAATTGAATTCTGTTTCTGTTTAATTCTTTGCCTCATGTCTTGTTCAAGAAAATACCCCAATATTTGGACACAAATGCAATTTTCTTACCAAAATGTCGTACCGTAATTATTTTTTGTATGTTTTAATGAACTGCAAATGATTTGCTCAAATCTTGGGGACAGTAAGTATAGTAAGAATTAAGTGCACATCTTGGAAGTCTTTGTAGATGTATGATAATGTAGTAAACACACCCATAATCAACTTTACGTAGTGTACCATTCAAATCTACATGTACTCTTCTTAAGTTTAACCAGTTGCTTAAACAAACAATCCTATTTATCTTTACTCTTATTTGTTCAAGGTAAGTTTGTCCGACAGCAGTTGTGGACATTAGCGACATCTTGCAGCACGAGGTCTTCACTGATGGCCGACATTAATTTATTTGTGGTAAACGCAGGTAAACTCATATTTTGTCGTCCACTGTTTGCTGTCCATGTAGCATTCGTGCGAGCGACGCCGTCCTCACGTTCATGTTTCGCTTTCAGATGGTATTTTTAGACCAGATAAGAAAGTTTGTCGGTGCAATACCAACTAGTTACCTCACTTTTATCTAAAGTTCCATTGGAGTTTGTTTTGAAGCAAAATTTTTGCTTATATCGTATTGTTTTGCTCTGTTTTTTCCGATTGTTGCTACTTATTGTACAACGTAACACAGGCAGCACTTTGTTGGGAATGTTTCTAGAGATTTCTCCAATCCTTTTAGTGACTTGTTCCTTCTGAAAAGACAACTAGCAACAAATCTAGCATCTTTGTCTGGTGTTATTGGAGACTGTACTCGTGTTTAGAGAGTCTTTACTTCTGCACTTTCTCTCCTTGAAAGAGCGCCACTGACCTCTTAGTGTTTGCACATTTAGTAGGTTGCTGTTCGCGGGTATGTTCTTGGGTATATTAAAGGACGACCACCAGGCCCGGCCCTAACCAATCTGGCGCCCTAGGCAAGATTTTAGGTGGCGCACCCCCCCCTCACAAGAAACCGAATAGCTTTATCTTTGACCTTTTTTTTTTTTTACTTACAACTGTACCTAATATATAAAGGGGTGGACAAGTGACTATTACCTGCAGGGCAAACATTAGCTAACCAGAAGGCAATAACAATGTAAACAAAAAACACCTGCTTAAAAGATCTAATACCTGAGGAATATAAGGTGGGAGTACAGTAATTACCAGAGGTGTGGACTCGAGTCACATGACTTGGACTCGAGTCAGACTCGAGTCATGAATTTGATGACTTTAGACTCGACTTGACAAAATGTAAAAAGACTTGCAACTCGACTTAGACTTTAACATCAATGACTTGTGACTTCACTTGGACTTGAGCCTTTTGAATTGACATGACTTGACATGACTTGCTACTTTCCCCAAAACCCAAAGATGAAAAAGTTATTCGGGAGCGTTCCGTATTTTTCATTGTGTACTTGTCTATCAGCGTTGCGTGTGTCAGCTGGTGTGCTCTCAGTACAACAGCCAATCAAATTAGATCTACTTTGTTTTCATCACACAGCATTCATCCAATCAAATTGCAGGACAACCAACGAAGAAGACATGTCCAAACCACACGCCAGTGAACAAAAAATGATACCTAAAATAATTTCGTTTGGGTATAAAAATTACGAGGTGGTCAACACAAAACGGTTTGCAGTATGCAACACATGCGGTTCGGAAATTACTGATGGAGAGGCAACAACTTCCAACTTCGTCCGGCATTTGAAGTTGCACAAAGAACGGTAAGTTTTGAATGTGAGATAACGTTTATTGGCTAAGTAACGTGACTTTTATTTGCTGTGTAGTTAAATCAGTGAGGCTGTAAACTCACTGCTAACGTTATAACGTTATTGCAAACACGGGAATCTGTTGCAGTTCACTACCTTATTCATACTTTTTGTTCAGTGATTTTTTTTAAGCAGGGTTACGTTAGTCAATATATCACACGTAACGTTAGACGGCGGTCAGCAGCACCGTGTATTTTAGCCACTTAAAAAAAGACAAAAATAGTAAAATAAAGGTCAGTTAAAATGTATACTATATTATGAATATGTGTACCGTTTTAGCTAGCTTTCTGACATACTGTTGGTTGTTTACCTCAGTGGTCCCCAACCACCGGGCCGCGGTCCGGTACTGGTCCGTGGATCGATTGGTATCGGGCCGCACAAGAAATATATATATATATATATATATTTTTTAAACTTTTTTTAATTAAATCAACATAAAAAACACAAGATACACTTACAAGTAGTGCACCAACCCAAAACAACTCTCTCCCCCCTTTTGTTCTGGGCATTGAACATGAAGACTCTTCCTTCACTGTTCCGAGTGGCCATGAGAGTCTTGGCAGTGCCTGCCTCCAGTGCTCCAGTGGAGCGAGTTTTCAGCCATGGTGGCATCATACTACGCCCCCATCGTGCACAAATGACTGACAGACTCTTGGCTAATTTGGTCTTTTGCAAATGCAATGCAGCATAGGGCCCTGACATATAAAAAGTACAACTTTTTTGTTATGTTCACGTATATGTCATGTTTTTTCAATGTTAACACTTTTGTACAAATAAGTACATTTGCACTTTATTTTTCAATGTGTTTGTTCTGTAAAGGAATGAGTTAATGTTTAAAATGACTGGTTAATAGTGCTATTATAAAGTGCAATGTCAGCACAATTTTCTTTCCTGCAATTTAAAATGCACTTGTTTTAATAAATAAATACAGCGTTTGAAAAGCATACACAATCTGTGTTAATATATTAGTCTGTGGTTAAAAGGACTTGAAAGGACTCAAAACTCAAAATGCAGGACTTAGGACTTGACTTGAGACTTTCCAGTCTTGACTTTGGACTTGACTCGGGGCTTGCCTGTCTTGACTCGGGACTTGACTCGGACTTGAGGGCAAAGACTTGAGACTTACTTGTGACTTGCAAAACAATGACTTGGTCCCACCTCTGGTAATTACCTAACGTTACATTATTATTTTCCATAACAATTTAGCCCCCTCCACAATATTAACCCGACGTTAAAACAGAACTAGCTATTTATTGATTAGCAATTGCTGAATCATGTAACATTAGCTTAATGCTAACAAGACAGGTTACTATCACATTCTGTAACAGACAAATAATTTAATGTAGGCTAACGTTACCTACCTGCTACCTCTGTCTTTTCTCGTTTCTACTCCTCTTCTTTTCTCTTTTTTCTTCCTTGGGCACCTGACAGTTTTGGCCGTTTTGACATCTTGTGTTGATTTTTTGATGTGGTGACGTCCAAAAAGAGTCATGATACGGGAAGGGGGGGGGGGGGGGGGGGGGGGGCGTAATGTTGTAACAAATAATATTTCTATTAAATAGGCTTTACTTTGCATTTTAATTAACGTGGGATTATTTTTTGTATTTAGAAATAATAGTACCAACTTTCTTTTTTTTTTTCCTTTTTTTTCTCCAACATTTGTGGCACTGGCGTGGCGCCCCCTGATGGACGGCGCCCTTAGCATTTGCCTATACGGCCTATGCCACGGGTTGGCCCTGACGACCACATCGCAAGCGACCTTCCATCCAGCCAATGGTGTGTCTTGCTTGCGTCATCACAACGTCCTGTTTCGGCAGTGCCGTTTCGGTGATCAAAGTCTTTTTTTGACGGCTAAATCGTTGGTGCATCACTTGTCAATAGTGCACAAATAATAGTAATTTATATTCATTCATACACCATAGATAGATGGATAAATAATTATTATACATCATTTATTATAGTAAAATATAAAATAAGAAATTTCTGTTGTAAAAAGACAGTAAAAATGTATTAGACATATAGTAAAAATGTATTAACATATAGTAAAGATGTATTAGAAATATAGTAATAATGTATTTGAAGTATAGTAAAATATTTATTAAAAAGGCAGTAAGAAAGTATTAGAAATATAGTAAAAATGTATTTGAAGTATAGTAAAACGTGTATTAAAAAGATAGTAAAAATGTATTATAAATGTAGTAAAAATATATTTGAAGTATAGTAAAAATGTATTTAAAAAAGAGTAAAAATGTATTCCAAATATAGTAAAACATTTAATAAAAAGAGACTAAAAATGTATTAGACATTAGTAAAAATGTATTAAAATATAGTAAAGATGTATTAGTAATACAGTAATAATGTATTTGAAGTATAGTAAAACATGTATTAAAAAGGCATTAAGAAAGTATTAGAAATATAGTAAAAATGTATTTGAAGTATAGTAAAACATGTATTAAAAAGATAGTAAAAATGTATTATAAATGTAGTAAAAATATATTTGAAGTATAGTAAAAATGTATTTAAAAAAGAGTAAAAATGTATTCCAAATATAGTAAAACATTTAATAAAAAGAGACTAAAAATGTATTAGAAAGATAGTAAAAATGTATTTGAAATATAGTAAAAGAAATGATTAAAAAGGTGAATTATAAATGTATTATAAATTTGGTAAAAATGTATTAAAAAGAGTTAAAATGTATTAGAAATATAGTACAAATTTAATAAAAAGAGTAAAATGTATTAGAAAGATAGTAAAATGTATTTGGTATATAATTAAAAAAAATGTATTACAAAGATAATCAAATGTATTATAAATGTAGTAAAAATGGATTTGAAATATTGTAAAAATTTATTTGAAGTATAGTAAAACATTTAATAAAAAGACAGTCAAAATGTATTAGAAAGATAGTAAAAATGTATTTGAATTATAGTAAAAAAAAACTGTATTAAAAAGATAGTAAAAATTTAACATAAATGTAGTAAAAAGTAATAGTAAAAAATGGATTAGAAATATTGTAAAAATGTATTTGAAGTATAGTAAAAAATTTATAAAAAAATAGTAAAAATGGATTAGAAATGTAGTAATGTATGTAGTAATGCATTAGAAAGATATGCAAATGTATTTGAAATATAGTAAAATAAAACAATTATTAAAAGATGGTAAAAATGTATTATAAATGTTGTAAAAATGTATTAGAAAAATAGTAAAAATGGATTAAAAATATTGTAATAATGTATTTGAAGTATGGTAAAAAAAAATTAATAAAAATATAGTAAAATGTATTAGAAAGATAGTAAAAATGTAACATAAATGTAGTAAAAAATGATTTGAAAAATAGTTTAAAAAATGGATTAGAAATGTAGTAATGTATGTAGTAATGTATTAGAAAGATATTCAAATGTATTTGAAATATAGTAAAATAAAACAATTATTAAAAGATGGTAAACATGTATTAAAAATGTTGTAAAAATGTATTAGAAAAATAGTAAAAATGGATTAAAAATATTGTAAAAATGTATTTGATGTATGGTAAAAAGATTTAATAAAAAGATAGTAAAAATGTATTAGAAAGATAGTAAAAATGTAACATAAATGTAGTAAAAAATTATTTGAAAAATAGTTTTAAAAAAATGTATTAGAAATGTTGTAAAGAGATAATAAAAATGTATTAGAAATATAGTCCAAAAATATTAAAAAGACAGTCAAAAAATGATGTAGAGGAAACCCATCCCATCCATCCATTTTCTACCACTTGTCCCTCTCAGGGTCGCGCGGGGGGTGCTGGAGCCTATCCCCTGCTGTATTATTACTATTAATTTTCGCATTTAGTGCTGAAGTTGCAAGCTAGCGAGTAGCGCTCCAGTTGCAAGCTCGCTATTAGCAGCGCTATACAGTATATCACAATAACAAGGTACCTTTGTTTTAAAACACAATTGTATACAAAATATATAAGTAGCTCCTTCTCCCATCAGTTTCGGTGGATTTGCCCTACCTCTTTGTTCCCAATCAAAGCGCTGTACATGTAAGCATGTGTGTGCGACATAAGTTGTTAAAGTGTGACAGCGAGGCTATTTTCCGCTTGTTTGTCCTAGCCTATTTTCTTCCACTTGTGTTCCAAGAGGCCGGATTAGGAAGATTAGTGACGGTCCTTCTGACTCTATTCTCTGCTCTGTCGGGCTAACCTTAATGAAGAGTACACATGCATGCACATACTGCGCACTTTTTCTGGCTCTTTATTCATGCTGCAGGGTTGAAAACTGGGTGAGGAATTGCTTAATCCCGAGTTATTTTACCGTCGAATAATCTATGTCAGGAGGAGGTAGGAGCCTTTGAGATGAGGATTTAAATTTCCACTTTGGTCATGGCACAAGGTCTTGGCAGCTGTCTCCTCGCCCATACCACATTATGTCCTCTGTCACATTTAAACATCAGTTTCATTGGAATATTACAAAATATTATTAAATGCAGTTGATTTAATACTGAATGAATGGGTTTGGATTTGTCAATATGCATTGAATAGAATAGAAAGTACTTTATTGATCCCTGGGGGAAATTCAGCACCACAGTACGCTCACAATAAACAATAAACACTTAGGTATTTTTTTTACATGTGAATAATATAAATACAGTTTATTATACAGCATTATTCACATGTGAATAATATAAATACAGTATATTATACAGCATTATTCACATGTGAATAACATAAATACAGTCTATTATACAGCATTATTCACATGTGAATAATATAAATACAGTTTATTATACAGCATTATTCACATGTGAATAACATAAATACAGTCTATTATACAGCATTATTCACATGTGAATAATATAAATACAGTCTATTATACAGCGTTATTCACATGTGAATAATATAAATACAGTATATTATACAGCATTATTCACATGTGAATAACATAAGTACAGTCTATTATACAGCATTATTCACATGTGAATAACATAAATACAGTCTATTATACAGCATTATTCACATGTGAAAAATATAAATACAGTCTATTATACAGCATTATTCACATGTGAATAACATAAATACAGTCTATTATACAGCATTATTCACATGTGAATAACATAAATACAGTCTATTATACAGCATTATTCACATGTGAATAACATAAATACAGTCTATTATACAGCATTATTTACATGTGAATAATATAAATACAGTCTATTATACAGCATTATTCACATGTGAATAACATAAATACAGTCTATTATACAGCATTATTCACATGTGAATAACATACATACAGTCTATTATACAGCATTATTCACATGTGAATAACATAAATACAGTCTATTATACAGCATTATTCACATGTGAATAACAGAAATACAGTCTATTATACAGCATTATTCACATGTGAATAATATAAATACAGTCTATTATACAGCACTATTCACATGTGAATAACATAAATACAGTCGATTATACAGCATTATTCACATGTGAATAACATAAATAGTCTATTATACAGCATTATTCACATGTAAATAACATAAATACAGTCTATTATACAGCATTACTCACATGTGAATAATATAAATACAGTCTATTATACAGCATTATTCACATGTGAATAACATATATACAGTCTATTATACAGCATTATTCACATGTGAATAACATAAATACAGTCTATTATACAGCATTATTCACATGTGAATAATATAAATACAGTCTATTATACAGCATTATTCACATGTGAATAATATAAATACAGTCTATTATACAGCATTATTCACATGTGAATAATATAAATACAGTCTATTATACAGCATTATTCACATGTGAATAACATAAATACAGTTTATTATACAACATTATTCACATGTGAATAACATAAATACAGTCTATTATACAGCATTATTCACATGTGAATAACATAAATACAGTCTATTATACAGCATTATTCACATGTGAATAACATAAATACAGTCTATTATACAGCATTATTCACATGTGAATAACATAAATACAGTCTATTGTACAGCATTATTCACATGTGAATAATATAAATACAGTCTATTATACAGCATTATTCACATGTGAATAACATAAATACAGTCTATTATACAGCATTATTTGCATGTGAATAATATAAATACAGTCTATTATACAGCATTATTCACATGTGAATAACATAAATACAGTCTATTATACAGCATTATTCACATGTGAATAATATAAATACAGTCTATTATACAGCATTATTCACATGTGAATAATATAAATACAGTATATTATACAGCGTTATTCACATGTGAATAACATAAATACAGTCTATTATACAGCATTATTCACATGTGAATAACATAAATACAGTTTATTATACAACATTATTCACATGTGAATAACATAAATACAGTCTATTATACAGCATTATTCACATGTGAATAACATAAATACAGTCTATTATACAGCATTATTCACATGTGAATAACATAAATACAATCTATTATACAGCATTATTTACATGTGAATAATATAAATACAGTCTATTATACAGCATTATTCACATGTGAATAACATAAATACAGTCTATTATACAGCATTATTCACATGTGAATAACATAAATACAGTCTATTATACAGCATTATTCACATGTGAATAACATAAATACAGTTTATTATACAACATTATT
Source organism: Nerophis lumbriciformis (assembly GCF_033978685.3). NCBI lineage: Eukaryota > Metazoa > Chordata > Actinopteri > Syngnathiformes > Syngnathidae > Nerophis > Nerophis lumbriciformis. The sequence continues at coordinate 31,470,379 of NC_084575.2, forward strand.
CACATGTGAATAACATAAATACAGTCTATTATACAGCATTATTCACATGTGAATAACATAAATACAGTCTATTATACAGCATTATTCACATGTGAATAACATAAATACAGTCTATTATACAGCATTATTCACATGTGAATAACATAAATACAGTCTATTATACAGCATTATTCACATGTGAATAATATAAATACAGTCTATTATACAGCATTATTCACATGTGAATAATATAAATACAGTCTATTATACAGCATTATTCACATGTGAATAATATAAATACAGTCTATTATACAGCATTATTCACATGTGAATAATATAAATACAGTCTATTATACAGCATTATTCACATGTGAATAACATAAATACAGTCTATTATACAGCATTATTCACATGTGAATAATATAAATACAGTATATTATACAGCATTATTCACATGTGAATAACATAAATACAGTCTATTATACAGCATTATTCACATGTGAATAATATAAATACAGTCTATTATACAGCATTATTCACATGTGAATAATATAAATACAGTATATTATACAGCATTATTCACATGTGAATAACATAAATACAGTGTATTATACAGCATTATTCACATGTGAATAATATAAATACAGTCTATTATACAGCATTATTCACATGTGAATAACATAAATACAGTCTATTATACAGCATTATTCACATGTGAATAACATAAATACAGTCTATTATACAGCATTATTCACATGTGAATAACATAAATACAGTCTATTATACAGCATTATTCACATGTGAATAACATAAATACAGTATATTATACAGCAATATTCACATGTGAATAACATAAATACAGTTTATTATACAACATTATTCACATGTGAATAACATAAATACAATCTATTATACAGCATTATTCACGTGTGAATAACATAAATACAGTCTATTATACAGCATTATTTACATGTGAATAACATAAATACAGTCTATTATACAGCATTATTCACATGTGAATAACATAAATACAGTCTATTATACAGCGTTATTCACATGTGAATAATATAAATACAGTCTATTATACAGCATTATTCACATGTGAATAACATAAATACAGTCGATTATACAGCGTTATTCACATGTGAATAATATAAATACAGTCTATTATACAGCATTATTCACATGTGAATAATATAAATACAGTCGATTATACAGCATTATTCACATGTGAATAATATAAATACATTAGTATATTTATATTATACAATATATATATACAATAATGTATGAAGCCAGCGTTGAAAGTCAATGCTGTTAATAAACAATATGTTGATGAAAATGTTTTTTTTTTAATTAATTATGCTTTTAAACTACAACAGTTTTATTGAATTTCATAATTTTGTAAATTCATGGAAATGAATGTACTTCAACCAAATGAGTTCTATGCAAACAATGTGCTTCTGCATAATAAAACATGAACGTGGACATGAAGTAAAATGAGAATCCAAAATGCAATTTTGCAAGGACTCTTTGTGTTTTTATTGAGTGTGTTGCTTATTGTTTCCTGCTCACTGTGCACCTGCTTTAACAATGTTGCACTACACCAGGGGTGCGTGCCCATTACGTCGATCGTGGAGGGTGTGCCAGCCAGGCATTAAAAAAAAAGACCTAAAAATGAGCGATCATCAATCTTCACCAAGACGTCACTTTCGTCACTTGATTGACATTCACGGTACCCGAGGGTTATGTGAGATGACGCTGGCAGCTGCCAGCTCATTATTAAAAAAAAAAGACCGACAGGAAGGCGAGAAACACTTTTTATTTCAACAGATTCTCGCGCCGTACCTGCCGTCAAAACTCTAAAGACCGACTGCACAGTTCTTGTCTTCACAATAAAAGCGCTGCTTTCAACCCTTCTATTATCATTAAACACCTTTAACTTGTAAAACACAATTGTCTTTTTCATAAATAAATACATATCCATCCATCCATCCATCCATTTTCTACCGCTTGTCCCTTTTGGGGAAATTATAGGTAAAAGCCAGTAAATTAGAATATTTTGAAAAACTTGATTTATTTCAGTAATTGCATTCAAAAGGTGTAACTTGTACATTATATTTATTCATTGCACACAGACTGATGCATTCAAATGTTTATTTCATTTAATTTTGATGATTTGAAGTGGCAACAAATGAAAATCCAAAATTCCGTGTGTCACAAAATTAGAATATTACTTAAGGCTAATACAAAAAAGGGATTTTTAGAAATGTTGGCCAACTGAAAAGTATGAAAATGAAAAATATGAGCATGTACAATACTCAATACTTGGTTGGAGCTCCTTTTGCCTCAATTACTGCGTTAATGCGGCGTGGCATGGAGTCGGTGAGTTTCTGGCACTGCTCAGGTGTTATGAGAGCCCAGGTTGCTCTGATAGTGGCCTTCAACTCTTCTGCGTTTTTGGGTCTGGCATTCTGCATCTTCCTTTTCACAATACCCCACAGATTTTCTATGGGGCTAAGGTCAGGGGAGTTGGCGGGCCAATTTAGAACAGAAATACCATGGTCCGTAAAACAGGCACGGGTAGATTTTGCGCTGTGTGCAGGCGCCAAGTCCTGTTGGAACTTGAAATCTCCATCTCCATAGAGCAGGTCAGCAGCAGGAAGCATGAAGTGCTCTAAAACTTGCTGGTAGACGGCTGCGTTGACCCTGGATCTCAGGAAACAGAGTGGACCGACACCAGCAGATGACATGGCACCCCAAACCATCACTGATGGTGGAAACTTTACACTAGACTTCAGGCAACGTGGATCCTGTGCCTCTCCTGTCTTCCTCCAGACTCTGGGACCTCGATTTCCAAAGGAAATGCAAAATTTGCTTTCGTCAGAAAACATGACTTTGGACCACTCAGCAGCAGTCCAGCTGGTGTCGGTCCACTCTGTTTCCTGAGATCCAGGGTCAACGCAGCCGTCTACCAGCAAGTTTTAGAGCACTTCATGCTTCCTGCTGCTGACCTGCTCTATGGAGATGGAGATTTCAAGTTCCAACAGGACTTGGCGCCTGCACACAGCGCAAAATCTACCCGTGCCTTCAAAATGTTCTTTTTAATAGTTGCTTGAAAAAGTGGATGTTCCTGCATAATTCTTTGCACTTAAAAATACATGTTTGTAGTAATACCGGTAGTTTGAATGTTGGAATGGTTTGAATGTTGAAGAGATTGTATTTCCAGGAAAACTGGAATTTGGTTTGGAACTTGGAAAATAGTTAGTTTGAATGTCCAGGATAAGTGGAATGTGTTGATGTTGGAATGGTTTGAATAGATTGAAAAATGTGCAATTGTGCAACTTGGAAAAATGTCCCATTCATTTCAATGGGAACGTCCGGGAAAGTGGGGAATTTAGGGAAAAGGGGGATTTTTTTTAAAAATGGTTAGGAGCATGAATGTCCTGAAAGAGCTGAATCGGTTGGTGTTGGAATTGTTTAAATCGGTCAAGAAATGTTGCATTAGTAACAGTTTTTATTTGAGAAATTCCTGGAATTTTGGGAAAACCGGGAATTTTTCTTGTTCCTTAACCAACTTGGTTTTGGTCCTGAATATGAGGAGTGTTTTGACGTTGGAACGGTTGAAATGGGTTGAAAAATGTGAAAGGAGTAGTCAAACTTAAGAAGGGTGGAAATAGGTTACCAAAAAAACGGGAATTCCTGGAAATTTGTTGAATGTGGAAAAATGGTAGTTTGAATGCCCAGGATGAGTTGCATGTGTTGAAGGCGTAGTGGTTTGAATTGGTTGAAGAATGTGGGAATTGTGAAAGTTTGAAAAATGGCCAATTAATTTGGAATGGGAAAAATGCAAAAAAAAATAATTATGGGAAATCCTGGAATTTTTTGGGGAATTGTTGAAGTAGAGCACACAATTCCCAAACGGGCTGAATATTTTGAAGTTGGACCGGTTTGAATCAGATGAAAAATGTGGGAATTGCGGAACTTTGAAGAATATCCCATTGATTTCAATGGGAATTTCAGAAAAATTGGGAATTTCGAGAAAAGCGGGAATTTTTTTTTTTAACTTGAACGGTCTGAATGAGTTGAAATGGTTGGTGTTGAAATTTTTCAAATCGACCGAGAAAAGAGAAATTGTATTACGGAATTCCTGGAATTTCGGGAAAACCGGGAATTTTTCCAGTTAAAAAAACAACTTTGTTTTTTTGTCCTGATTAAGAGGAAAGTTTTGACGGTGGAACACTCGAAATGCATTGAAAAATGTTGAAGGAGTATTGCCAGAAAATTGTTTTTAAATAAGGCTTTGGAAAAGCAGGAATTCTGGAAAATCCTGTAATTTTTTGGAACTTGGAAAAGTGATAGTTAGAATTTCCAGAATATTGAAATGTGTTGAAGGTGGAATGGTTTGAATCGGTAGAAAAATGTGAAAATGGTCAAAGTTTGAAAAATGGCCAATTCATTTTGAATGGGGAAAAATGTCCCGGAAAACCTGGAATTCTGGGAAATCTGGGAATTTTTGGAATTTGTCATGTGAAAGCCCGCAATTCCCGAATAGGCTGAACAGTTTGAAGTTGGAACGGTTCGAATCGTGTGAAAAAATATGAAAGGTAGAGCGCGGCAAAATCTGGAGAATAAGAAAAAGTTTAATAATTTAAAACAAGTTTTAAGTTGAAGAATAAATAGATGAATTTTGGTGTAGAAAACCATAGACATCTTATAAGTAGACGCAGCATGGAGCGCTACTGCCTACTGGCGCTGACGAGATGCGGGTCCGCCATCTTGGAGTGGTGATCCTCTTCACTCAGTGCAATTCATTAGGCAGGAGCAGTGAACTGTCAGCGCATTTAATTCATTTTCTCTCACTGAATACCACTGATTTTCACTTGCTTTTTTTGTCATACGTGTAGCTATGACAAAGGACACATGTTTGGGCGTGTTTTATTATTCATAGTTTGCTTAACAGTAATAGAATATTCGTGACCAGACGTCCGAGATCAAAACTGGGAATATAATCCCAAAGAAGGGGGGAAAAAACGGTCAGCTATTTTTAAATTGAAGAAACAATATGATTAGGTTATATATACATACATAAATCCAGAGGTGGGTAGTAACGCGCTACATTTACTCCGTTACATCTACTTGAGTAATTTTTGGGATAAATTGTACTTCTAAGAGTAGTTTTAATGCAACATACTCTTACTTTTACTTGAGTATATTTATAGAGAAGAAACGCTACTTTTACTCCGCTACTTTTATCTACATTCAGCTCGCTACTCGCTACTAATTTGTATCGATCTGTTAATGCACGCTTTGTTTGTTTTGGTCTGTCAGACAGACCTTCATAGTGCCTGCGTTTCAACAAATGCAGTCACTGGTGACGTTCACTCCGTTCCACCAATCAGATGCAGTCACTGGTGACGTTGGACCAATCAAACAGAGCCAGGCGGTCACATGACCTGACTTAAACAAGTTGAAAAACTTATTCGGGTGTTACCATTTAGTGGTCAATTGTACGGAATATGTACTGTACTGTGCAATCTACTAATAAAAGTTCCAATCAATCAATTAAAACTGTGAAGGAAAAAAGACCATTTTTTATTTCAACCGTACATCCCGTCAAAAGCCTAAAGACTGACTGCACAGTTCCTGTCTTCACAATAACAGTGCCGCTCCGTTGCGCCTGCGCTTTCAAAATAAGAGTCTCCGAAAGCCAGCGCAAACAAGCTAGCAAGCTACGGAGTTTGCCGCCAATGTATTTCTTGTAAAGTGTATAAAAACGAATATGGAAGCTTAATAAATAAGATGCCAAAAACCAACCACTTTCATGTGGTATTAGACAGAAAGGAGTAACTTTTTTTTCTCCTCCATTTGAAAATGTGGATGTTATCAGCACTACTGTCTGATTACAATCAATGCAAGTCATCAGAATCAGGTAATACACCAACTTATATTCTTGTCTTCATGAAAGAAAGGAATCTATATGTGTTAAACATGCATGTATATTCATTAAAACACCTTTAACATGTAAACAAAAGCGGCAAAATAAATCAATATAAATTATATACTGTATATATCAATGTATGTATATATATATATATATATATATATATATATATGTATATGTGTGTGTGTGTATATATATATATATATATATATATATATATATATATATATATATATATATATATATATATATATATATATATATATATATATATATATATATATATATATATATATATACCGGTATATATATGTGTGTATATGTTACTCATCAGTTACTCAGTACTTGAGTAGTTTTTTCACAACATACTTTTTACTTTTACTCAAGTAAATATTTGGGTGACTACCGTATTTTCCGCACTATAAGGCGCACCTAAAAACCACAAATTTTCTCAAAAGCTGACAGTGCGCCTTATAACCCGGTGCGCTTTATATATGGATTAATATTAAGATTCATTTTCATAAAGTTTCGGTCTCGCAACTTCGGTAAACAGCCGCCATCTTTTTTCCCGGTAGAACAGGAAGCGCTTCTTCTTCTACGCAAGCAACCGCCAAGGTAAGCACCCGCCCCCATAGAACAGGAAGCGCTTCTTCTTCTACTGTAAGCAACCACCCGCCCCGGAAGAAGAAGAAGCGCGCGGTGCATGCTGGGATATGTGACGTTTCATTTCCATTTGTGTGTTTATGTAAAGACCCCAAAATGGCTCCTATTAAGTGTGTTGTCTGTCTAATTATAAATAATGCAGACGAGGCGTGTTAACTGAGTTCTCAACGTTTACTCACAGCGTGCTCATAACCACATTCTAACTGCCAGCATACAACGCTTCTCAGGGCTACCGCGCATGCTCGTCACTATCGTTGCATGCTGGGTAGTGTAGTTGTTATATTTGCTAGCTCATAACATCACATTAAGAGACACGCTTACGCGCTTAATTCAATACTCGCCGTCATTCCGGGTGGATTGACAAAAGACCTCCAGCCGCTAGATATTGGTGTCAACAGGGCATTCGAAGCTAGACTGCTAACTGCGTGGGAACAATGGATGACCGAAAGCGAACACACCTTCACTAAGACAGGGAGACAGCGCCGGACGACATACGCCCAACTTTTCAATTCGGACACCGAAGAAGAATTCGAAGGATTTATGAATGAAGAATAACTTCAGAAAGTGAGCGTTATGTTTATTTTGTGTGTTGTGACATTAACGTTCGAGCAACATTATGTTGCTATTGCTCTGCACTATTTTGAATTTTACTATGTTTGTGATTGCACATTTGCGTACATTTTGGGAGTGAACAGAGTTGTTAGAACGCTGGTTTTTAATATATTATTAAAGTTTGACTGACCTATCTGTCTGTTTTTTTGACATTCCTTTAGCGCAGTTAGATGCGGCTTACAACACGGGGCGGCTTATAGGTGGACAAAGTTTTGAAATATGCCGTTCATTGAAGGTGCGGCTTATAACCCAGGGCGCCTTATGGTGCGGAAAATACGGTACTCCTTACTTTTACTTGAGTAATAAATCTCTAAAGTAACAGTACTCTTACTTGAGTACAATTTCTGGCTACTCTACCCACCTCTGCCGGCTCCTCATCACCACTTCAAGATGGCGACCGAATTTCTCGCGTCACGTACAGCAGCCAATGCTGCGTCTACTTAAAAGATGTCTATGTATAAAACCATATGTGAGGTAGATCCCCTCGATT
>NC_084575.2:31483066-31508066 GCF_033978685.3 Nerophis lumbriciformis
TTGTTGTGATGCCCCGCTGGATGCATTAAACAATGTAAGAAGGTTTTCCAAAAATAAAATGCCAACATGACACTGCCATATTTATTATTGAAGTGCATTATTTTTTTTAACATGCCTCAAAACAGCAGCTTGGAATTTGGGACATGCTCTCCCTGAGAGAGCATGAGGAGGTTGAGGTGGGAGGGGGGGTGTATATTGTAGCGTCCCGGAAGAGTTAGTGCTGCAAGGGGTTCTGGGTATTGGCTCTGTTGTGATTATGTTGTGTTACGGTGCGGATGTTCGGTGTGGGTTCACAGTGTGACGCATATTTGTAACAGTGTTAAAGTTGTTTATACGGCCACCCTCAGTGTGACCTGTATGGCTGTTGACCAAGTATGCTTGCATTTACTTGTGTGTGTGTGAAAAGCTGTAGATATTATGTGACCAAGCCGGCACGCAAAGGCAGTGCCTTTAAGGTTTATTGGCGCTCTGTACTTCTCCCTACGTCCGTGTACACAGCGGCGTTTTAAAAAGTCATACATTTTACTTTTTGAAACCGATACCGATAATTTTGATACCGATAATTGCCGATATTACATTTTAAAGCATTTATCGGCCGATAATATCGGCAGTCCGATATATTGGACATCTCTAAATATTATCCTTGGCTCCACCAATGCCTGAATAAAAACAACAACAAAAAATATATACCGTATTTTCCGCACCATAAGGCGCCCTGGGTTATAAGCCGCGCCTTCAATGAACGGCATATTTCAAAACTTTGTCCACCTATAAGCCGCCCCGTGTTGTAAGCCGCATCTAACTGCGCTAAAGGAATGTCAAAAAAACAGTCAGATAGGTCAGTCAAACTTTAATAATATATTAAAACCAGCGTTCTAACAACTCTGTTCACTCCCAAAGTGTACGCAAATGTGCAATCACAAACATACGTATATCAACATGGACAGAGCTGCGTGAAAAAAGCCACCCGGCCTCTTCGCGTAAACTTAAACTTACCTTAACCACTCGCTCATCTTTTCTTCATCCATCCCTTCGAGTTAGCTTTTATGATGACGCCGGCTGGAAAGGTCTCTTTTAGCAAGGTCTTCCTTTTGAATATCACCATGGGTGGAAGTTTCTGGCCATTAGCATGGCAAGCTAGAACCACAGTGAAGGATGACTTCTCATTCCCTGTGGTGCGAATATTCACCGTACGTGCTCCCGTTGTATCCACAGTGCGGTTCACAGGAATATCAAAAGTCAGTGGAACCTCGTCCATGTTGATAATGTTCTCTGGCCGGATCTTTTTTTCAGCTATCTTGTTTTTACAATATGCACGGAAAGTAGCCAGCTTTTCTTGAAAGTCTTTAGGCAGTTGCTGTGAAATAGTAGTCCGTGTGCGGATGGAGAGATTGCGTCTTTTCATGAACCGGAAACCTGTCTCTTAGTAGGAGCCATTTTGTGGTCTTTACAGATGTAAACACACAAAGGAAATGAAACGTAATATCCGCGCGCTTTTTCTTCTTCTACGCGGGCGGGTGGTTGCTTACAGTAGAAGAAGAAGCGCTTCCTCTTCTATGGGGGCGGGTGCTTACCTTGGCGGTTGCTTGCGTAGAAGAAGAAGCACTTCCTCTTCTACGGGGAAAAAAGATGGCGGCTGTTTACCGTAGTTGCGAGACCGAAACTTTATGAAAATGAATCTTAATATTAATCCATATATAAAGCGCACCGGGTTATAAGCCGCACTGTCAGCTTTTGAGTAAATTTGTGGTTTTTAGGTGCGGCTAATAGTGCGGAAAATACGGTACATATTATGTGACCAAGCCGGCACGCAAAGGCAGTGCCTTTAAGGTTTATTGGCGCTCTGTACTTCTCCCTACGTCCGTGTACACAGCGGCGTTTTAAAAGGTCATACATTTTACTTTTTGAAACCGATACCGATCATTTTGAAACCGATACCGATAATTGCCGATATTACATTTTAAAGCATTTATCGGCTGATAATATCGGCAGTCCGATATTATCGGACATCTCTAAATATTATCCTTGGCTCCACCAATGCCTGAATAAAAACAACAACAAAAATATATATATAAAAATATAAAAACAATATTAAAAAAATATGATTAAAAACGATTTTAAAGGGTAAAACCAATTAAAACAATTCATTTAAAAACACAGAGGACCACACAACTCACGTAGTGTTAAAAGCCAGATATCGTGTGGCTTTTAATCCGTATCGTCGCGAAACGTTTTTTTTTTTGGCCGGCTTGTATTTGCATAGGTAAGTCGGGCGGGTGTTTGTTTCTTGGCCCGCACATGAAAAGGGATACGAGCTGGTTCACATGCAGACATCCAAGCAGGCACCTAGAGGTCACCTGGAATGATTGACGTCAGACAACCTGAGCCGAAGCACACCACACCTGATTGACACCGAGCGGGAACATTTAGAGGACACGGTGGGACAGGTTTAACATGTCAGCCTCGGGGCACACGTAACACGCTCCGCCGGTTTGCAGCTCGCAAGTTGGCCCTTTTAGGTAGAACATTCGACCAAAAAAAAAAAACAAGACTAGACTACAGCTGGCTATTGTGCACCGTCATAGACGAGATATAATGCAACCCTGCGTTTGCTGATTGTGTCCAATTGAAAGGAGCAATCATGTGACCACAAAAGGGTCTTATCTTATTCCCGTCTTTTGTGTTGTTGTCTGCCGGCATTGATTCTGCCCTCAGTCAGCATCTTAGCCACCTTTTATCTTTATTCCCACGTCCTTCCTCGCCACGGGGTCAACGTGTGCATCGTCACTAGCAGAGAACGGGGCGATTGTTTTGAAATGCAGATGGACATCTGTGTGTTTGCTATCTGTGTGTTTACATGAACTAGTGTGCTTTACGTGTGGTAGCAAATAGTGCCTTTTCTCTGTGGCTTCCTGGGTTGTCTCACAGAAGCAGATGTTGAACTTCTTCTATGCTGTTTTTTTAAACTATATATTCATCGGACTGCCGATATTATCGGCCGATAAATGCTTTAAAATCTAATATCGGAAATTATCTGTATCAGTTTCAAATAGTAAAATGTATGACTTTTTAAAATGCCGCTGTGTACACGGACGTAGGGAGAAGTACAGAGCGCCAATAAACCTTAAAGGCACTGCCTTTGCGTGCTGGCCCAATCACATAATATCTACGGCTTTTCACACACACAAGTGAATACAAACATACTTGGTCAACAGCCATTCAGGTCACACCGAGGGTGGCCGTATAAACAACTTTAACACTGTTACAAATATGAGTTGAGTTGAGTTTGAGTTTATTTCGAACATGCAAGTATACAACATGATACATCACAATCTCCAGTTTCTCTTTTCAACATGTTCGAAAAGGAGTAGGAAGAAGCAGAGCTTATTTAATCCTACCCCTTTTCTTTTACATAACAGTTGCTAAAACTTTTGTTCACTTCCTGTTCTCAATTTATTCACAATATACTCCATAAGTAATCACAATAAAATAAGTAAATAAATAATAATTGGTGAAGTAAGTTACATTTCATATGTTGAGATAAGTAAGATTATTTTGTGAGTGAAAGAATGAAAGAATGGATGAGTTAAATAAATTCAAAATGTTTATCATGGTTCTTCTTCTTTGTACTTTGTAAACACTTTAAGTTTGAAGAGTTTCTTGAAGTGAATCATATTAGTACATTGTTTGATTGCTTTGCTTAATCCATTCCATCATTTAATTCCACATACTGATATACTGAAGGTCTTAAGTGTTGTACGTGCATACAAATGTTTTAAATTACATTTCTCCCTAAGATTATATTTCTCCTCTTTTTTTGAGAAGAATTGTTGTATATTCTTGGGTAGCAGGTTATAGTTTGCTTTGTGTATAATTTTAGCATTTTGCAAATTCACTATGTCGTAGAATTTCAGAATCTTTGATTCAATAAATAAAGGATTTGTGTGTTCTCTATATCCAACATTATGTATTATTCTAACTGATCTTTTTTGTAACACCGTTAATGAATGAAGTGTACTTTTGTAATTATTTCCCCATATTTCTGCACAATAACTCAGATATGGTAACACTATATGTACACAAGATATGCGCCACACTGTGAACCCACACCAAACAAGAATGACAAACACATTTCGGGAGAACATCCGCACCGTAGCACAACGTAAACACAACAGAACAAATACCCAGAAACCCTTGCAGCACTAACTCTTCCGGGACGCTACAATATACACCCCCGCTACCCCCTACCCCCAAAACCCCGCCCACCTCAACCTCCTAAATTCCAAGCTGCTGTTTTGAGGCATGTTAAAAAAAAATAATGCACTTTGTGACTTCCATAATAAATATGGCAGTGCCATGTTGGCATTTTCTTCCATAACTTGAGTTGATTTATTTTGGAAAACCTTGTTACATTGTTTAATGCATCCAGCAGGGCATTGCAACAAAATTAGGCATAATAATGTGTTAATTCCACAACTATATATCGTATCGGTTGATATCGGAATCGGTAATTAAGAGTTGGACAATATCAGATATCTGCAAAAAAGACATTATCGGACATTATTTATTAAAAACAAGGCGGAGGTTTATTTTATATTTTTACACACAGTTTGAACAGTAACACTGTGTTTGGATATTTTATTACCGTATTTTCCGGATTATAGAAAACAAATATTTTCCATATATTACCCGCACTATAAGCCACAGATATATACGTTGTGTAATGAGTTATTTACACAGAACGCTTTTTATAAATGTTTATTTACTTAAACACTATTTACTTTATTTAATTGTTTCCAAATGGTGCCAGTAAAACGGCCGATCAAGCAAAACAGAAGTCATCGTCATGGACCCGCTAGCTGCGGAAGCTAGCTCTCCAATCAGCTAAACAGACTCAATAACTCTGCGGTGACATTGATTGATTGATTGAGACTTTTATTAGTAGATTGCACAGTACAGTACATATTCCGTACAATTGACCACTAAATGGTAACACCCGAATAAGTTTTTCCAACTTGTTTAAGTCGGGGTCCACGTTAATCAATTCATGGTAAATCTTGGTGAATTTACCAAGTAATTTGTGAAACTGAAACAATACAAAAAGAATGCTATTGTAAGTTAATAATACTAACACAGACACTCGTAAATGTGTTAGCATCGTAGCTAATGCTAATGACTAGCATCATGACATGATGGCACGTAAAAATATGCATGAAAACACTCCCACAGACATTACACGTGGGACGTTTTAGTAAGTATTAACAGTTTTAGTTATATTGTAAAAACCTACAAACGCTGCTTGGAGTTGTGAATGAGGACTCCTTAGTAGAAACGCTATGGACGGCGATAAGATTAAAAGGCACTTCCGTTTGAGAGCAGTAACCAGAAGGACGCTGCAGCACCTGCAAATTCTTTCAATAGATGGCGCCACTTTTTTTGGGGGGAAATCTTTGTGTATTATGGCCTTCAGCGAAGAAAAATCTATAAGTTAGCCGCACCGTTTTATCAGCCGCAGGGTTCAAAGTGTAGGGAAAAAAAGTAGCGGCTTAGAGTTTGGTATTTACAGTAAGTGATTCTTTGACGTGCCATGGTCTGAGAATCACTGCTCTTGGCTACCTGTTGATATATTTGCTGGTGTTCTACCCTCACAATGCGTCTTGTCAGAAATAAAACAATGCGAAGCAACAGTGACGACACGGCGTCACCTGTCGTTCCAGGTGTCGTGTCCGTGAGCTTCGAAGAGGATGAAGAAGGGGACCTCTGCCTCATCGCCTACCCGCTCCGCAGCGACCCGGCGGCCGACCTGGAGAACAAGGACCCCTCGGCCGACAGTGAGCCCAAGAGCAAGATGCTCAAGTGGAGCAAAATGACGGCATCCTCGCCCCTGGCGGAGAACGATAACCTCAGCAAAGACGGACGAGGTCGCCACTCCCGCAAAGATAAGAGGTGAGAAGAAAATTGACTTACAAGTACAGCCTCATCATGTATGCATTGTTGAATGTTTTTTGCATGTATGTCCTGACAACCAGCGTCCTCTGCAGTGGACATTTGTGTTTAGTCAAATCTTTTGAATGGCTCTTTTAAGTGAAGTGAGTCATTTTGTATACAAATTGCCCAGGCATGTGCGCTTAGGGTGATCAAAAAAAATTGATTCACATCCAAATTGCGATGGGCTTTTAGCTCGGTTTGAGTACCGGGCGGAACACTTCGGTAAAACAACACAGCTGAAAAAACATAAATAAATTCCTAATTTTTAAAAATCTGTTGTTTTTTTTTTAAAAACATTTTTAAAAAAAAGTCATTTTTAGGCCATTTCAATGATTTTGGCTGCACGTTTTGATTGATTGATTGATTTAATTGAAACTTTTATTAGTACCGTATTTTCCGCACTATAAGCCGCCCTGGGTTATTAGCCGCACCTTCAATGAATGGCATATTTCAAAACTTTGTCCACCTATAAGCCGCCCCGGACTATAAGCCGCGCCTACGCTGCGCTAAAGGGAATGTCAAAGAAACAGTCAGATAGGTCAGTCAAACTTTAATAATATATTAAAAACCAGCGTTCTAACAACTCTGTCCCAAAATGTACGCAAATGTGCAATCACAAACATAGTAAAATTCAAAATAGTGCAGAGCAATAGCAACATAATGTTGCTCGAACGTTAATGTCACAACACACAAAATAAACATAGCGCTCACTTTCTGAAGTTATTCTTCATTCGTAAATCCTTCGAATTCTTCGTCTTCGGTGTCCGAATTGAAAAGTGTGTGTATAAGGTAAGACATATTATCTGGCACTTTGTTTCGCAATATTATGCAAACACAACTTTTCTTACCTTCTGGTACCTGCTGATCTGTATTTGGGATCTCTATAAATCCTGAAAAATTGTGCGAGTCCGCCTTTGTAGTCCGTGACGACACCGTAGTCTATAAGCGTCTTTTCATGAACCGGAAACACCAAGAAGCACCACCTTTAAAATCATCCAGGTGAAGTTCGCTTGCTAGCGTTGTTGCCTTCATTCGAATAGTGATGGTGCTGACACTTCTGCTTGCTGCTCTCTGCTCAACAACCCACTGTTCGAGTTTGTCCTCCAACAGTTGCCATCTTGCTTTGTTCCCTCGGAAACTCTGTTTTGTCTTCTTTACCTGGCGCAGGTCATCTTCTTGCTTCCTCCACCTACGCACCATTGATTCATTTATGTTATATTCTCTTGCTGCTGCTCTATTTCCGTGTTCTTCGGCATGACTTATTGCCTTAAGTTTAAATTCTGCGTTATACGCGTGTCGCTTAGTAGGAGCCATTTTGTGGTCTGGTCTTTACAGATGTAAACACACAAAGGTAATGAAACGAAAATCCGCGCGCTTCTTCTTCTTCCGGGGGCGGGTGGTTGCTTACAGTAGAAGAAGAAGCGCTTCCTGTTCTATGGGGGCGGGTGCTTACCTTGGCGGTTGCTTGCGTAGAAGAAGAAGCGCTTCCTGTTCTACCGGGAAAAAAGATGGCGGCTGTTTACCGAAGTTGCGAGACCTAAACTTTATGAAAATGAATCTTAATATTTATCCATATATAAAGCGCACCGGGTTATAAGGCGCACTGTCAGCTTTTGAGTAAATTTGTGGTTTTTAGGTGCGGCTAAGATTGCACAGTACAGTACATATTCCCATACCTGCCAACTACTCCGGTTTTCCCGTAATTAGTACGGTTTTCATCAACCTATTCCGGGTTACAGTTGCAGTGATAAAAAATACGGTTTTTCATTAATTAAATTTTTTTTTTTTTTTTAAAGTTTTATTCACGAAATCGCGTAACAACAATCACAATCGACACTGCTTCCCGTAACTTCCTATCGAGCCATTCCGAATGCCATGCGCGAGGCTATTTATAGCACCGCTGCCAAGCACGAGGCACCTGTTGCCCATTGTTTCCAAACGAGCGAACGATCATGGAATCAACCGGAGAAAAATCGCAAACGAGTCTTAAACCGAAAAGAAAACTGCAGTCATTCCGTGAAGAATATTCAAAAGCCTATCCGGGAATAATTATCCGTTCCAAAAAGGGTGAAAACTACGCGAATTGCACCTTGTGCAGACAATATTTTTCGATCGGACACGGAGGAATTAGCGTTGTAAAAGACCACGTTGGGACATAAAAACACAAGTCTAATGCCGTTGCTAGCGATACAAGTGGAACATTTTCAACGTTTTTCGGATTTTAGCCACAAAAAGGTAATGACACCAATGTTATCTATCGGAATTGTTTAGTACTGTTATACTGTTAAAAGTGTTTATACTATTTATGCTTTCAAGTTCAAGTTGAAGAAATCTTGTTAAATGTTGACAGCATAACTACCAAAATACAGAAGTATGTCCTTAATATTTTTGCAGTGCTATTTCTGTTGAAAAGTTAAAATGATTACATTAGAGATGTGATGTGCCACTTTTCAAGTGTCTGATGGCTTAAATTAATTTTCATTAATTTTTCATATTTTGAATTCTTTTGAAAGGCTTACAAAAAAAACTACATTTGAATTGTAATTCCATGCTATTGACAGGACTATTAATTTTAATGAAGTTATCTTACCATGTTTACAGTATGATAATTGTGATAGAAATGTGAATTTTAGGCACAGAATATTTTTTACAATTGAACAAGGCAGTAGATTATACAAGCTTGGACAGAAAGTTAATAATGACACCAATTTTTTTTTAAATGGAATTGTTTAGTACTGTTTTACCATTTGTTTACTGTAAAAAGTGTTTATACTGTTTATACTTTCAATTAACAAATTGAAGTCTTGTGAAAGGTTGACAGGATAACTGGCATTAACTGTCAAAATAATTTCAAACTATTGAAGTTAGCTTACAGAATAAACATGTCAATCAACCCATATGATTTTTGCTGTAATATTTTTGTTTTGAAAAGTCACTGTGACTGATAGAAAAGTGATGGTTTTAGCAACATTTTAACCTGTCTGAATGCAATCAATCATTTTGCGTCGGGGGGCGAAGCCTGAACCCCCCACCAGGACTTTGTCCTGGACCTACCGGGGCCTGCGGCCCCTGGACAATGGCTACTAGGTTTTTCTGATTTCAAAAGTTGGCAGGTATGTATTCCGTACAATTGACCACTAAATGGTAACGCCCCAATACGTTTTTCAACTTGTTTAAGTTGGGGTCCACGTTAATCAATTCATGTCATACGTCAGCAAACAAAAGCAGGTTTTATAACCTGCCTGTTTTGAAACGATTTTATTAATATCAGTACAGCAAATAATACTTGGCGAGAATCGGTTTGAATCAATAATCGTGTTAAAGCGAGAATCGGTTCTGAATCGTATTGTCACCCCAAGAATCGAATCGTGAGGTGCCCAAAGATTGCCACCTCTAACATCCGACTGGACTGGAGAATGAGTCAGAGTCAGAACGTTTTTTGTTATGTTTTTTTCTTTCTTTATTATGCATTTTCGGCCGGAGCGACTTATACTCCGGAGCGATTTATAATCCGAAAAATACGTTTAGTACCCAAGGCCCCAGATCTTAGTGATTTTGCACTGATTTTCTTTTCGATCCGATACTGAGTAAAATTCAGGCATGGTATTTCAAACTGTAGCATGTTTCATAGCATAGAGAATACAATATTGAGGTAGTGGCATGAGTTAAAGTTAAAGTACCAATGATTGTCACACACACACACTAGGTGTGGTGAAATGTGTCCTCTGCATTTGACCCACCCCCTGAAAAGTGAGGGGAGCAGTGGGCAGCAGCAGTGGGCAGCAGCAGTGCCGCGCCCGGGAATCATTTTTGGTGATTTAACCCCCAATTCCAACCCTTGATGCTGAGTGCCAAGCAGGGAGTTAATTGGTCCCATTTTTATAGTCTTTGGTATGACTCGGCCGGGGTTTGAACTCACAACCTACCAATATCACGGCGGACACTCTAACCATCAAGCTACTGTAATAAAACAGGACAAAGTCATACAAAGTACACAAAAAAGTGTTTCAAACCATAAAAAAAAGGTAATTAGTAAAATAATGAAAGCATTAAAAATGCATTATTAAGCAGGCACAAGACTTTAAAACAACGTTGATAACTTGTTGAACCCACCCACCGTGATGCCCAATTTTACACTTCCTAATTAGGCCCCTTCGGGAGTCCTTTTGCAATGGGACATAAGGACCTATTGAATTTGTAAGGTTTTATTATTATTATTATTATTCCGCAACTTTGCGCTGTAATTGGACCCTCTTAGCATACTTCAAAACTCACCAAATTTACACACACATCAGTAATATACGGCAAAACTTTTTATCAAAAAACCAAACCCCAAAACTCAAAATTGCGCTCTAGCGCCCCCTAGGAGAAAAAAAAAACTAGACTGCCTGTAACCCCCACTAGGAAGGTCGGAGAGACATGAAACAAAAACCTTTATGTAGGTCTGACTTAGACCTACATAATAGTATATTCTCGGGCAAAAATCAACAGGAAGTTGGCAATTCCCCCTTCAAGACAAAAAAGTACTAAAAACAGTCACTTTTGCCTCTTTGAGCTGCAATTTGACCCCCTTAACATGCTTCAAAACTCACCAAACTGAACGCACACATCAGGACTGGCAAACATTGCGATCTAATAAAAAATCTAACCCCAAATCTTAAAATTGTGCTCTAGCGCAATTTTTTTATGAAACGCACAAAAAACTGCTCCTCGGATGAAAAAACTGACAAAACTGCCTGTAACTCTCCCTGGGAAGGTCGGAGAGACATGAAACAAAAACCTCTATGTAGGTCTCACTTAGACCTACATTTCATAGATTGACAACCCTCAGCAAAAATCAACAGGAAGTTTGCAATATCCCCTTCAAAACAAAATTTTTTTATAAACCGGTCACTTCTCTTCAAACATTATCTCCTCTGAGCGCGTTTGTCGTTTCAGCTTCAAACTAACACAGGAGAGAGATTGAACCCTTCCAAATAAAAGTTATCGAAATAATTTTTCTAACTGCTCCGGTTTTGATTTTATGAGCCTTCAAAGAACTGCTGCGCTGATGCTGCTGCGCTGCTGTTTTTTTAAGATGGCTGCTTAAAAGCAGGAAGCACCAACGTGCCCAGACAATGCAGACAAGGTAGGTACACTGGACAAAAGTCTTGGGACACTTCAGACTAAAAGTAGACAAAAGTATTGGGACACTTAGGACTAGCACCTGCCAAATACGCGGGCCCGACCAATGCTGCTTGCAGCTTTAATTTTTATTGTAGTTTTAATAATAATTTTGTAGTGCCATAAATCTCTAAAAGAGACCAAAAATGTCCACTGCAGAAGACGCTGGTCCTCAAAGGGTATAAACGAAACGTTTTAGTCTTACGGAGGGGATAACTTATCAACTCGTCACGAGACCCTGTTTTAAAATGTGGCGTCCTCTCCTCCCAACAGCGCTCACAAGCTGCTGGAGGACGTGGAGCTGGAGTGGCTGCAGCAGGCCGAGGTGCTGTACTACCGCCTGGAGCACAGCCACAGCAATGCTGTCCCGCAGCTCAAACACAACCCGTGGAGCCTCAAGTGTCACCAGCAGCACCTTCAGAGGATGAAGGAGAACGCCAAGCACCGGAATCAATACAGTATCCTTTTGGCAAAGTAGGGATGGGCGATACGGCCTGAAATCTATATCGCAATATACATTGGAGCCTCTTCCGATAACAACATATATCACAAAATATTATTTGTCATGTAAATGATATGGAAGAATTTCAAAACATGTTACAAAAGCTCCTGATTTAGCCGCTGACGAATGCAGTGACATATTGCGTTATTAGGGCCCGCATGGCCCATTGTAAAAGGAATCCCAACGGGAGTCCTTTTGCAATGGGACATAAGGACCTATTGTTTTTCTAAGGTTTTATTATTATTCCGCCACCTCTTTGAGCACTAATTTGACCCACTTAACATGCTTCAAAACTCACCATATTTGACCCACACATCAGGACCTGCAAAAATTGTCTTTTAATAAAAAAAACGAACCCCAAAACTCAAAATTGCGCTCTAGCACCCCCTAGAAAGAAAACTGCTTATAACTCCCAGTACGAATGTTGTAGAGACATGAAACAAAAACCTCTATGTAGGGCTCACTTAGCCCTACTTTTCATTAATTAATTTCCTCGGGCAAAAATCAACAGGAAGTTGGCAATTCCCCCTGTATGTACTAAAAACTGTCACTTTTGCCTCTATGAGCTGTAATTTGACCCCCTTAACATGCTTCAAAACTCACCGAACTGAACACACACATCAGGACTGGCAAAAATTGTGATCTAATAAAAAAAACCTAACCCCAAATTTAAAAATTGCGCTCTAGAGAAATTTTTGAATAAAACGGAGAAAAAACTGCTCCTCGGAAGAAAAAAATGACAAAACTGCCTGTAACTCCCACTGGGAAGGTCGGAGAGACATGAAACAAAAACCTCTATGTAGGTCTAACTTAGACCTACATTTTATAAATTGACAACCCCCAGCGAATATCAACAGGAAGTTTGCTATTCCCCCTTCAAAACAATTTTTTTGTACAAACCGGTCACCTTCCTTCAAAATCTATCTCCTCTGAGCGCGTTTGTTGTTTCGGCTAACACAGGAGAGAGATTGAACCCTTGTGTATAAAAGTATAGAGCAGCGTTTTAATACCTGCTCCGGTTTTGATTTTATGACCCTTCAAAGACCCGCTGCATTGATGCTGCTGCGCTGCTGTTTTTTTAAGATGGCTGCTTAAAAGCAGGAAGCACCAGCGTGCCCACACAATGCAGACAAGGTAGGTACACTAGACAAAAGTATTGGGACAATTCTGACTAAAAGTAGACAAACGTTTTGGGACACTTAGGACGAAAACTGGACAAAAGTATTGGGACACTTAGGACTACAACTTAACATAAGTATTGGGCCACTTGGGACTAAAACTGGACAAAAGTATTGGGACACATAGGACTACAACTTGACAAAAGTTTTGGGCCATTTGGGACTAAAACTTGACAAAAGTATTGGGACACTTGACTACAACTTGACATAAATATTGGGACACTTCGGATTACCACTGGACAAAAGTATTGGGACACTTAGGACTAAAACTGGACAAAAGTATTGGGACACTTCGCACTAAAAGTAGACTAAAGTATTGGGACACTTAGGACTACCACTGGACACAAGTATTGGGACACTTACACTGGACAAAAGTATTTGGACACTTGGGACTAAAACTTGACAAAAGTATTGGGACACTTAGGACTAGCACCTGCCAAATACGCGGGCCCGACCAACGCTTCTTGCAGCTTTAATTTTGTATTATTTTCTCAAAACTATTGATAATCTATTTGTTAATTTACTGTTACAAGTTGGGTGTGACATGATTCTATTTACATTTCTGTTAAAATGTAATAAACACTTGTTTGGATACTTTACATACATTTTGGGCAATACTCCAGATTTGTGTATCGATCCAATACCAAGTAGTTACTGAGGCAGAATTGGCTATACCAGTTTTTTACTCATAGGGCCAATGTTGAGCCACCTAAGGGGCTGCCAAAAAATATCTGCTTCTAAGCCGTGGGCCGTACTCAGTTGTAATACACTTTTCCACCACTTGTGGCAGTCATGACAATATCAAACAAACAGAAGAAGGCATAGAGTAGGTTCTTAAGCGCAAAAATTATGACTAAAGTGGTGAAGCTGTATTTTTTTTTTGCACTTGGATTTTATTGACAGTTTATTTAATAAACATATACATCATTATTATTTTTAATTAGTTCGAATTCATTTATTTTGGAACTGCATAATTGTATGTAAAACATTTTTTGCAGTATATTTGATTAGTATTTATTTTGTAATCAGCCTGACCTAAGGCTTAAAAATTATATTTATGATTAACACATGCCTTTATATCATTAGACAAGGTGTATCCTGTTACACTGTAATTAGGTTAGATATAATTATTGAATACAATTAAAATCAAGAGTAAGATTACTAATTCAGTGTTGATATTTGAGTGGGGCCCTTCTGTAGTTTGAAAACTTGGGCCCTAAAGTCAAAAAGGTTAAGAAACCCTGGGCTATATTCACGCTTAAACTTTTAAGATTTATTAAACGATAAAAATGTTTGATCACAACTGTAATCCGACCTTATCAATTCATATTTGAATTATTTTATTTTTCCTTTTATTACATACAAAAGTCATTATGAAGTTAATAGTGCAAAATAACATAGCAACTTATTTCTTTCATTTGTAAACTATAACAAAAACTAAAAAAATATTTTGTGATACTAAAAAAATATATATCTAATCACTGTAGTATCGACCATATACTGATATCGTTACTGTCAATATTAGTATCGAGCCACCCACCTCTGTTTACATTTAAGCGCTCTAGCTTAGCAGTTATCTATGCTTTTTTTTGTATCCTCCTATGGCGTGTCGTGTAGCATGTTTAGCTATTCCTTGTCCTACAGTGATAAAGATACTTGGAAGAAACACAGTTTATTTTTCCACCAAGGGTTACAAGCTGCACTGGAGGGACGTTATTTTGACTTTAACTTATTATAGCATTTTGCATGCAGAAATAAATCATTTAACAATATTTCTCATTAAAAAAAGACTTCATAATGTTTATGTCCACAATTCTTCTAAACTGGTTTATTAATTGTGATGTTTTATGAGACCAGAAACATGATTAAATATGCACCCATTCCGGTTTTACTGCATGTTGCTTTATTGTGTGCATGAGAAAACGTCAACATAAGTCACATCTGTGTAAAAAAAAAAAAAAGTTGGCATGCTCCAAAAGTGTAACAGCCAGACTTTTAAAGCTATTTTGAGCATTGGAGGCTGAACGTGCTTTATCACGATACGGCGATAGTATTAAACGTCGACCAAATTTTATATCAGAATCAGAATAATTTTTATTGCCATTGTTTGAGAACGGGTTCACAAACCAGGAATTTTTCTTGGTGCAATCGTGCAACATAAAACACATATAACACAGAATATAATTTTTATCGTTCAAATATCCCGAAATTGTGGCGCAAAGCGTTTTTTTTATAGCGCACACAATCGTCGGGCTATCAGTGGCTGACTATAACACAATAACCAACTATCAATGTCGCTTTACTAAAAGACTCAGATGAGTGACTTGGTGTGAGCGTGGCAAACGCACAATGCGACAATCGAACATGTCTTGGGGATGTCGTGTGCCGACAAAAAAACCCCGCTGAGACCACAATTCCTCCGCTGTCCTCCTTGATTCAATTTCCCAGAATTCATCCTGCTGGAGAACCTGACGTGGCGGCACACCGTGCCGTGTGTGCTGGACCTGAAGATGGGCACTCGGCAGCACGGAGACGACGCCTCCGAGGAGAAGAAGGCTGTGCAGATCCGCAAGTGCCAGCAGAGCACGTCGGCATCGATAGGCGTCCGACTCTGCGGCATGCAGGTATGATGTGGACTAGGGTTGTCTAGCGCGGTGTTTTTCAACAAGTGTGGCGTGCGATACAGTCTGGTGTGCCGTAAGAGATGATCTAATTTCACCTATTTGGGTTAAAACATACTTGCCAACCCTCCCGAATTTTCCGGGAGACTCCCGAAATTCAGCGCCTCTCCCGAAAACCTCCCGGGACAAATATTGTCCCGAAAATCTCCCGATTTTCAGCCGGAGCTGGAGGCCACACCCCCTCCAGCTCCATGCGGACCTGAGTGAGGACAGCCTTTTTTCACGACGGGAGGACAACAGGTTGACAAGAACTAAATCATCCAGACTAGAGATAAATTGTATTATAATGTTTATCTTACCTAAAAATAAATATATTTATTAATTTAAAAAAAAAGAAAAACTAAATACATTTTTACTATATTTTGCTAAAAACATCAAAATTTATTGTATTTTTATTTGTATTTTTTCTGACTCCTTATTACATCCAGGCATTAGAATTATACATTAAAATAAACATATTTGAAATAATTAATTTTAAATTATCATAATAATTCATTTAAAATGACCATATTTAATTATTAAAATAATTGCTTGTTTATCAACAACTTTAGCATTTTATTCATTACATTTTGAAGCTCTCAGAAGCCAAGTTATGTTATATTCCTTAAGATTTATGTATGCAAGTTTGAAGTATCAATTATCTAAACACAGTTTTGTTTGCATATTTTCAGGGTATATATATATATATATATATATATATATATATATATATATATATATATATATATATATATATATATATATATGTGTGTGTGTGTATATATATGTATATGTGTATATATATATATATATGTGTGTGTGTATATATATGTATATGTGTATATATATATATATATGTGTGTGTATGTATATATGTATATGTGTATATATATATATTTATATATGTGTATATATATATGTATATGTGTATATATATATATATATATATGTGTGTGTATATATATATATATATATATATATATATATATATATATATATATATATATATATATATATATATATATATATATATATATATATATATATATATATATATATATATATATATGTATATATATATATGTATGAAATACTTGACTTGGTGAATTCTAGCTGTCAATATACCGGTACTCCTCCCCTCTTAACCACGCCCCCAACCACGCCCTGCCCCACCCCCGACCACGCCCCCACCTCCCGAAATCGGAGGTCTCAAAGTTGGCAAGTATGGGTTAAAAATATTTTTTGCCAACCAGTAATTATAATCCAGAAATAATAATAATAGATTTTATTTGTAAAAAGCACTTTACATTGAGTAAACAACCTCAAAGTGCTACAGTGTATTAACAAAATAATACAATGAATTTAAAAAAAGATAATAAAAAATAAATAAAAATAAAAACTGGAACAGCCAAATAGCTAAAACTAGTATGCATATATCTAAAAAAAAAAAGGCTTTTTTAAAATGAAGGGTTTTTAAGCCTTTTTTAAAAGCATCCACAGTCTGTGGTGCACTCAGGTTGTCAGGGAGAGCGTTCCATAGTTGTTGAGTGTCGGTGCTGTCTAGAGCTCGGCAGAGTAACCATGTAATACTCTTCCATATCAGTAGGTGGAAGCCGGTAGCTAATTACTTTGTAGATGTCGGAAACAGCGAAAGGCAGCGTGCAGGTAAAAAGGTGTCTAATGCTTAAACCAAAAATAAACAAAAGGTGAGTGCCCCTAAGAAAAGGCATTGAAGCTTAGGGAAGGCTATACAGATCGAAACTAAAACTGAACCGGCTACAAAGTAAATGAAAACAAAATGCTGGACAACAGCAAAGACTTACTGTGGAGAAAAGACAGGGTCCACAATGTACATCCGAACATGACAACAATGTCCCCACAAAGACGGATACAAACAACTGAAATATTCTTGATTGCTAAAAAAAGTAGATGCGGGAAATATCGCTTAAAGGAAGACATGAAACTGCTACAGGAAAATACCCCCCCAAAAAAGAGAAAAAGCCACCAAAAGAGGAGCGCAAGACAAGAACTAAAACACTACAGACAGGAAAACAGCAAAAAACTCTAAATTAGTCAGGGTGTGATGTGACAGGTGGTGACAGTACACAAGACAAGAGTTATAGTGATGCATGCTTGGTTATGCTTTAAAGTCATATCCAACAATTGCAACGACGACTTTTTACTGTCAACTGTTAGTGTTTTTTAATGATTTCTGCTGGCAATTTTCAACGCAAAAAATGTGCCTCGGCTCAAAAAAGGTTGAAAAACACTGGTCTAGCGGCACCAAAGCGTATGTCGATACTTTACAAAAGCTCGCCAACTGGGCAACAGAAGAGGAGCAAACAGGTTACAAAGGCTCCTCATTTAGCTGCTGTCGTATGCAGTAACATATTGCGTCATGAGGTGGGGGGGGGGGGGGGGTAGCGGGAGTGTATATTGTAGCGTCCCGGAAGAGTTAGTGCTGCAAGGGATTCTGGGTATTTGTTCTGTTGTGTTTATGTTGTGTTACGGTGCGGGTGTTCTCCCGAAATGTGTTTGTCATCCTTGTTTGGTGTGGGTCCACAGTTTGGCGCATATTTGTAACAGTGTTAAAGTTGTTTATACGACCACCCTCAGTGTGACCTGTATGGCTGTTGACCTATAATGCCTTGCATTCACTTGTGTGTGTGAAAAGCCGTAGATCAGGGGTGCTCATTACGTCGATCGCGATCTACCGGTCGATCGCGGAGGGTGTGTCAGTCGATCACCAGCCAGGCATTAAAAAAATAGTCCTAAAAATGAGCGATCATAAATCTTCACTATGACGTCACTTTCGTCACTTGATTGACATTCACGGCACCTGAGGGTCTTCTGAGATGACGCTGGCTGCTGCCAGCTCATTAAAATTACCGACCGGAAGGCGAGAAACACTTTATTTCAACAGACTCTGGCGCCGTACCTGTCGTCAAAACTCCAAAGACCGCCTGCACAGTTGCGCTAGCAAAACAAGAGTCTCAGAAAGCTGGCGTGCACAAGCTAGCAAGCTACGGAGTTTGCCGACAATGTATTTCTTGTAAAGTGTATACAAAGGAGTACGGAAGCTGGACAAATAAGATGCCAAAAACCAACCACTTTCATGTGGTATTGGACAGAAAGGAGGACTTTTTTTCTCCTCCATTCGAAAATGCGGACGTTATCATCACCACTGTCTGAATCCTATCAATGCAAGTCATCACAATCAGGTAATACACCAACTTATATTCTTGTCTTCATGAAAGAAAGGAATCTATATGTGTTAAACATGCTTGTATTATCATTAAACACCTTTAACTTATTAACAATATTAACTATATGTGTTAAACATGCTTGTATTATCTTTAAACACTTTTAACTTATTAACAATATTAACTATATGTGTTAAACATGCTTGTATTATCTTTAACCACCTTTAAGTTGTTAACAATATTAACTATATGTGTTAAACATGCTTGTATTATCTTTAAACACCTTTAACTTATTACCAATATTAACTATAAGTGTTAAACATGCTTGTATTATCTTTAAACACCTTTAACTTGTTAACAATATTAACTATGTGTTAAACATTCTTGTATTATCATTAAACACCTTTAATTTATTAACAATATTAACTATATGTATTAAACATGGTTGCATTATCATTAAACATCTTTAACTTGTTAACAATATTAACTATATGTGTTAAAATGCTTGCATTATCTTTAAACACCTTTAACTTATTAACAATATTAACTATATGTATTAAACATGCTTGTATTATCATTAAACACCTTTAACTTGTAAACAAAAAACATATATTTCATAAATAAGTAAATATAAATTATATATATGAATGAGGTAGATCCCCACGACTTGATCAATTGAAAAGTAGCTCGCCTGCAGAAAAAGTGTGAGCACCCCTGGTTTAAAGTCATATCCAACAATTGCAACGACGACTTTTTACTGTCAACTGAGTTTTGTTTTTTAATGATTTCTGCCGGCAATTTTCAACGCAAAAAATGTGCCTCGGCTCAAAAAAGGTTGAAAAACCCTGGTCTAGCGGCACCAAAACGTATTGTCGATACTTTACAAAAGCTCGCCAACTGGGCAACAGAAGAGGAGCAAACAGGTTAAAAAGGCTCCTCATTTAGCTGCTGTCGTATGCAGTAACATATTGCGTCATGAGGTGGGGGGGGGATTGTAGCGTCCCGGAAGAGTTAGTGCTGCAAGGGGTTCTGGGTATTTGTTCTGTTGTGTTTATGTTGTGTTACGGTGCGGATGTTCTCCCGAAATGTGTTTGGTGTGGGTCCACAGTGTGGCGCATATTTGTAACAGTGTTAAAGTTGTTTATACGGCCACCCTCAGTGTGACCTGTATGGCTGTTGACCAATAATGCCTTGCATTCACTTGTGTGTGTGAAAAGCCGTAGATATTATGTGATTGGGCCGGCACGCAAAGGCAGTGCCTTTAAGGTTTATTGGCGCTCTGTACTTCTCCCTACGTCCGTGTACACAGCTGCGTTTTAAAAAGTCATACATTTTATTTTTTGACACCGATACCGAAAATTTCCGATGTTACATTTTAAAGCATTTATCGGACATCTCTAGTTCTTCACAAGTGTATGTAAACTTTTGACCACGACTGTACATAGAGTTAACATTGACAGCACTACTTTTTACGGCTTCTGTACGTTAATATGTTGTCGTTTTGGCGTTGTATTATTCAATACGCCGTCCAATTTCCATGCATCGACATCTCACTTCTAAATCCTCCATGATGTCGTCTGTGTGCCACCAGGTGTATCAGTCGGACACGGGCCACCTGATGTTCATGAACAAGTACCACGGCCGCAAGCTCACCTCGGAGGACTTCAAGGAGGCGTTGCTGCAGTTCTTCCACAGCGGACGCCGCCTGCGACACGAGCTCCTCTCCCCGGTGCTGCGTCGCCTCAGAGACATGCAAGCCGCGCTGGAGGCCTGCGAGTCCTACCGCTTCTACTCCAGCTCCCTGCTCATCATCTACGACGGGGCGCCACACCGCAAACACACACGCCGGCGCACTGAGAGCGGCCTCTCGGAGGAAGACGAGGAAGATGAGGAGGAGGAGGAGGACGCTGATCCAGAACTGGAGGAGGAGGAAGTAGCGGGTGCTCTTGATTTCCCCCGCCGTCCCTCCTCATCAGGGGATGACAGCAGCAGTTGCTCTAGCAGCAGTTGCTCTAGCAGCAGTAGTAGTAGCAGCAGTAGTAGTAGCAGCAATGGCGGCAGCTGCATGTCCCATTCAAGCCCTCGCAGCCCAGTGGTGGACGTAAGGATGATAGACTTTGCTCACACCACCTGCAGACATTACTGCGAGGACAGCGTGGTCCACGAGGGCCAGGACAGCGGCTACATCTTTGGCCTCCAGAACCTGATCGCCATCATCTCCGAGCTGGAGGACCACCGCTCAGGCTAGACAGAGTTGTCCGTCACACGCACACACACACACACACACACACACACACACACATTCTTGTATTTCTTACCTTCTTGAGACCGCCAAAAAATGCCTACCTCTTTAGGACCACCCTTTCTAGATATATAAAGATTTGTGTTTATAACTTTCATAATACATACAAACTATGCAAATATGAAAAAGGTAATCTTATATTAGCTGAATATTTAGTTTGTAATTGGTTTTTAATCTTCATTATTCACTTCAAGTTATTACAGTATGTCTCGATATACATATATATATATTTATATATATATATTTTTTTTTTATTAATTTTTGCCAAAAAAGGCCGCATTTATATATATATATATATATATATATATATATATATATATATATATATATTTCTTTTTTTTATTTATTTATTTTTTTTTAATTAATTTTGGCCAAAGGGGGCCGCATTTCAATTTCTTACTCACACTTGTTATTCCATATGTTGACCAGAGGGGGAGCACTTTTAAAAGCGACACACAGTCCATTTGAAAAATCCCTCCTTTTTGGGACCACCCTTATTTTGATAGATTTCACCACCAGGGGTGCAAATGAGACATTCTCTATTAGATGAGATGGTTTTCTGTATTTGGACCATAAAAGGGACAAGCGGTAGAAAATGGATGGATGGATTTATGTCCTAACTTGTTCATCGGTCCTCATATGGAAGGTACTTTTCCTTGTTAAAGTCTCAAGAAGGGTACAAATACAAGAACACACACACACACACACACTCTCTCTCTTGTATTTGTTACCTTCTTGAGACCTCCGAAAAATGCCTACCTCTTTAGGACCACCCTTTCTAGATATATAAAGATTTTTATTTACAACTTTAATAATATATACAAACTATGCAAATATGAAAAAGGTCATCTTATATTAGCTGAATATTTAGTTTGTAATTGGTTTTTAATCTTCATTATTCACTTCAAGTTATTACAGTATGTCTCGATATACATACATATATATATATATATATATATATATTTTTTTTTTTTTAATTAATTTTGGCCAAAAAAGGCCGCATTTCAATTTCTTACTCACACTTGTTATTTCATATGTTGACCAGAGGGGGAGCAATTTTAAAAGCGACACACAGTCCATTTGAAAAATCCCTCCTTTTTGGGACCACCCTCATTTTGATAGATGTCACCAGCAGGGGTGCAAATGAGACATTCTCTATTAGATGCAATGGTTTTCTGTAGTGGGACCATAAAAGGGACAAGCGGTAGAAAATGGATGGATGGATTTATGTCCTAACTTGTTCATCGGTCCTCATATGGAAGGTACTTTTCCTTGTTAAAGTCTCAAGAAGGGTACAAATACAAGAACACACACACACACACACACACTCTCTCTCTCTTGTATTTGTTACTTTCTTGAGACCTCCGAAAAATGCCTACCTCTTTAGGACCACCCTTTCTAGATATATAAAGATTTTTATTTACAACTTTAATAATATATACAAACTATGCAAATATGAAAAAGGTAGTAAGCTTTTAGTACATTTTTTTATTTTGAATTTTTTGTTTGTAAATGGTTTTTAGTCTTATTTATTAACTTCAAGTTATTACAGTATGTCTCGATATACATACTCATTTTGAAGTGGTTCATTTGGCCTACTGATGTGTATTTACAAATGGTTGACTTATATGGGCTAGTAATATAGGCTGCAGAAGCAAGGTAGCCGAAACTTGTCAGGTACAAAACTTGACCTTACTAGCCTATATAAACCAACCATTTATAAACATATTTATTTTGTTTTTTTAAATTAATTTTGGCCAAAGGGGGCCGCATTTCAATTTCTTACTCACACTTGTTATTTTATATGTTGACCAGAGGGGGAGCACTTTTAAAAGCGACACAAAGTCCATTTGAAAAATCCCTCCTTTTTGGGACCACACCCTCATTTTGATAGTTTTCACCACCAGGGGTGCAAATGAGACATTCTCTATTAGATGCAATGGTTTTCTGTATTGGGACCATGATTTATGTCATCACTTGTTCACCGGTCCTCCTATGGAACCTACTTTTCCTTGTTGATGTCTCAAGAAGGGTAGAAATACAAGAGCACACACACACACACACACATTCTTGTAATTGTTACCTTCTTGAGGGGTGCAAATGAGACTTTCTCTATTAGTTTTCCTAATTTTCCATGAATTCGGCCCTAACTTGTTCATCGGTCCTCATATGGAAGCTACTTTTCCTTGTTGATGTCTCAAGAAGGGTACAAATACAAGAACACACACACACACACATTCTTGTATCTGTGACCTTCTTGAGACTTTCTGAAAAATGCCTACCTCTTTAGGACCTCCCCTTCTAGATATATAAAGATTTGAATTTGCTACATTAAAAACATATACATACTATGCAAATATAAAAAAGTAAGCTTTTAATTATTATTTTTTTGTAATATTTTGTTTGTAATTGGTTTTTAATCTTCATTATTCACTTCAAGTTACTACAGTATGTCTCTATATACATATTTATTTTATTTTTTTAAATTAATTTTGGCCAAAGGAGGCGCATTTCAATTTCTTACACACACTTGTTATTTCATATGTTGACCAGAGGGGGAGCACTTTTAAAAGCGACACACAGTCCATTTGAAAAATCCCTCCTTTTTGGGACCACCCTAATTTTGATAGATTTCACCAAATGAGACATTCTCTATTAGATGCAATGGTTTTCTGTATTGGGACCATGATTTATGTCATCACTTGTTCACCGGTCCTCCTATGGAAGCAACTTTTCCTTGTTGATGTCTTAAGAAGGGCACAAATACAAGAACACACACACACACACACACACACATTCTTGTATTTCTTACCTCCGAAAAATGCCTACCTCTTTAGGACCACCCTTTCTAGATAAATAAAGATTTGTATTTGCTACATTAATAATATATACATACTATGCAAATATTTAAAAAATTGTTTTTAATCTTCATTATTCACATCAAGTCATTACAGTATGTCTCTATATACATATTTTTTAATTAATTTTGGCCAAAGGGGGCGCATTTAAATCCCTTACTCACACTTGTTATTTCATATGTTGACCATAGGGGGAGCCCTTTTAAAAGCGACACACGGTCAATTTGAAAAATCCCTCCTTTTTGGGACCACCCTCATTTTGATAGATTTCACCACCAGGGGTGCAAATGAGACATTCTCTATTAGTTTTCCTAATTTTTTCACGATTTCGGCCCTAACTTGTTCACCGGTCCTCATATGAAAGGTACTTTTCCTTGTTGATGTCTCAAGAAGGGTACAAATACAAGAACACACACACACACACACATTCTTGTATTTCTCACCTTCTTGAGACCTCCGAAAAATGCCTACCTCTTTAGGACCAGCCTTTCTAGATATATAAAGATTTGTATTTGCTACATCAATAATATATACATACTATGCAAATATTTAAAAAATGGTTTTTAATCTTCATTATTCACGTCAAGTTATTACAGTATGTCTCTATATACATATTTTTTAATTAATTTTGGCCAAAGGGGGCGCATTTAAATCCCTTACACACACTTGTTATTACACATGTTGGCCAGAAGGGGAGCACTTCAAAAAAAAATTACAAACTTGTTATTTCATATGTTGACCATAGGGGGAGCCCTTTTAAAAGCGACACACGGTCAATTTGAAAAATCCCTCCTTTTTGGGACCACCCTCATTTTGATAGATTTCACCACCAGGGGTGCAAATGAGACATTCTCTATTAGATTTCCTAATTTTCCACGATTTCGGCCCTAACTTGTTCACCGGTCCTCATATGGAAGGTACTTTTCCTTGTTGCTGTCTCAAGAAGGGTAGAAATACAAGAACACAGACGCACAACAACAACACTACATCTGACGCTTTGACGCCAACTGGGCAACAGAAGAGGAGCAAAATTCCACTTCCTGTTTGGGTTTAGTTGGCGCTCTACAATGTTCCGTGCTGTCCTGCTGTTTGTTTTAGCGTTGAAAGAGTCACTTTCAACACCGGGGGGGGGAAAGGGTCGCTTGC